>NC_044035.1:344406580-344669154 GCF_901765095.1 Microcaecilia unicolor | reverse complement strand
CCGAATAGAATAAAAGAGATGAGATAAGTGAAAAAGCTTTCAATAATTTAAAGAACCTATGAAGATTTGGATGTTAATTATATCACTGCAGTTGACGTTGTAGTGATTAACATCACTGAGGTTCTGGGATAACCAGTGGGAGATGGTTTGAGGAACATATAAGTTATAAAGACACATGACTCTGGAAGATTGTTGAATTAGTGTGATAAAAGTCCTATGTATAAAATATATCTACTGGATTTCAGAAATTTATGTCCCATTTCCCAAAGTTGACATGTTGCTTTTCTCTTTTTCTGTCCAGCATCTGTCTTCTGTGTCCCTGTACCTATTCTCTCATGCCTAGCATCTCTTGTCTATGCCTTGTCTCTTCCCTATCTTCTGTACCCTCACCCCAGTTCCAGCATCTCTCCTCTCTCCTTTGTCGTGCTTCATGGTTTAGCATATCTCCTTTCTCCATCTGTGGGTCCAATGTTTCTCTTCCTCTGTTCGACCCCCATCACCATCCAGCATATTTCCATCTCCTTCCAGTCATCCCCCAGGTCCACACATTTCCAGCTCCCTCCAGTCCCCCCTCCCGATCCAGCATATCTCCATCTTCTTCCGGTCACTCTCCTTCTGGTCCAGTACTTTCCTTCCCACCCCCACCCCCATGAGTCCAACATCTTTCTCTCCCTCTTCCCACTTTTACCTCCCAATTACTGCATCTCTCTTGGTCTCACCTCCCTCACCCCCTCCTTGGATGGTGTCAGGGCCTTAGCTCTGTCACACCTCACCTCCTGTGAGGTAACTTCCTGCTTCTGCAAGGGACACAGCAGAGGGAAGGACCTGACGCCAACCAGATCAGGCTACCATGTTTAGTGATCAAGACAAGAGGAAGAAGGGACTGAGAGAGATGCTGGCTGGATCCAGGGGGGGAGATAGGGGCTGTGAGTAGGACCTCACGGTGGGAGGGGGCAGAGACTGAGGTGGGGGGCACATTTTGGTGTGCGGCCCTATGGCCGCCTCCCCACCTCGCTGCTCCCCGCCACCGCAAATACCTTGGCTGGCGGGGGTCCTCAACCCCAAGCTGAAGCCTTTGTCCAGCGCAGGTCTCCGGCACTGCCATGTTGCCTGCCGTGCTCTCTCTTCACCTCACGTCCTGCATGCTCCTTTTAGTGAAACTGAGCATGACGTGAGGGGAAGAGAGAACAGGGAAGGCAACGCGAAAGCACCGGAGACCGGCCTTGGATGAAGGTTTCAGCTGGCAGAGGTTCAAGGACCCCTCCAGCAAAACCAGGGGCCCAGAAGAAATTTGGGGGGCCTAGGCCCCCGTGGCCCCACCTAGCTACCCACTGGTGTAAAATAATAACATTAGAGCATTTAAGGGCAGTTTCTAATTAAAGAAAGCATCAAGGATGAACCCTTTTTTGTTTGAAAGTAGTATTGTACAGGAGAGCTGGCTAACCTTGAATATTCAGCGCATAGCCAGCTAAGTTTGGTGGCCACATTAAATTTAACCAGACAGCGCGGAATGTCAGCTTGGCGGTTACGTTTAAACTAGCCAAACATAACAGGAAACAGCCCAGCATTAAATATCGGGGCTCAGCGTCGACCGCGGAAGGCAGCCCGGCTAACTCCTGCAGGCTGAATATCGACCCCAGTGAGACTGATGACGTGACAATGACATGCTTATATCATGTGATATAACTGGTTATCCACTAAGTGCTGACCACGAATGTTCAGGGACAGAAACGGCTAGCTCCTGCAGAATATTTACAGATAGCTGACCAGTTAAATAGCTGATTGGAATGATAGCAAGAGAAGTTAAGAAAAAAAAGAGCAAGGAATGCTCATCTTTTCTTCACGATTGCTGAACAACAGGCCACGTAAAAGCTGGAAATGAGAATGTGTCCCCTGCACAGAGAGAATTTAGACGGCAGGAAAGGACAAACTGATAAATCTGAATGGCATTTTTTTTCACACCCTTGAACATCACAGCAAAGACAGCTTGCTGATGAAGGGGTCCTTTTACTAAGCTGTGGCAAAAAGTGGCCTGCGGTAGTGTGGGCCCGTGTTTTCGGCGCTCGCCAGGCCAGTTTTTTTCTGCCTCTGGGAAAAAGGGCTTTTTTTCAATGGGCCAGGAAAAAAGCCTGCAGTAAAATTGAAACCAGCGTGCACCTATTTATTCCCTGAGCCCTTAACGCCACCTATTGATCTAGCGGTAAGGGCTCACACGTTACACGCACGGTGAATGATCTGCACGCGCCAACTGCCGATTAACGCCAGAAATCCCATGTGGGGGTAGGAAATAAAAGAACAATTTGTCCTGCCGGTAAGGGTGCACGCCAAATCCAAAATTACCAACAGGGGGGCGTGCTAGCCTCGCGGTAGTCTCGTTTTGGTGCGTGCTGCACGCGAGTAGAGCCTATCGCGCCTTTGTAAAAGGGCCACTTACTGCAGTAAAACCTTTTCTCTTGTGTTCTAGAGGATGGCATTTTATCTAGACTCCATCTTACTGTTAGCAAAAAAGAAAATTTTCTGATTCAGCTTAACAGTCTTAAAAATTCCACAATGGTTATACCAAGGCTGTTTGGTTTTCTCTTAGAAAACGATAGTCACAAATCAAGTACTGCAGCCTTTCCAAAACACCTTCTTGTGTATAAATCTAAACCAGACTGCATAAAGATTACATTTTGGAGTATGGAAAATCTCTGAGGCTCATTCTGTTGTTTTACAGTGTACTATTCATTTTTGTTTATTCGTATTTTGGGTTTTGGTTTTTTTTAAATTCATTTGAACTGTGAGATTTGTTGGAATTGTGGAACTCTGGAATGCTACAGACTCTTATGTAATCTTAAGCTTTGTTGTACTGCTTTTTGTCACTTTTTTCTCCAGTAAAGTTTATTTTTCGGGTCTGAACAACACTGAGTATAGAGTTTTTCTTTGAAAGAGTGTGTGAGAAATTCCCTTGGGCCTTGCAGCTGTAGCCGTACCTCATCCTCAAACTCTTACATATGCACAGTTTTCTTGGTTTGAATCTGTAAAAAAACATGGCAAGTCAAGAAGAAACATAGATGAAAATTTACAGAAAGATGTTGCGTTTAACTTTGTACCATGTAGAGGTTGTGTTCATTTAGGGTTTCATTAAAACACATGGGGGCCCTTTTACTAAGCTGCGTTGGCGCCTACGCACGCCCAAAGTGCGCCAAATTGGAGTTACCGTCCGGTTGCTGCATGGTCCTTGCGGTAATTTCAATTTTTGCGCGTGTCCGCTATGCGCGTCAAATGCAATTTGACATGAGTAAGACCATTACCGCCCGGTTACGGCATGAGACCTTACCGCTAGGTCAATGGCTTGCGGTAAGGTCTCAGACCCAAAATGGATGCGCAGCAATTTTCATTTTGCGGCACGTCCATTTTTGGCAAAAACAAAAAAAAGGCATTTTTTTGTAGGTGCACTAAAAAATAATTCCACGCGCACCCAAAACGTGCGTCTACGCTACCGCAGGCCATTTTTTTCAGCGCACCTTAGTAAAAGGACCCCCATAGACGCTCATTTTCCAAAGAAAATGATATGGCTCTGGATTACATGTTGGATCTGATAGACCTTCCGGCCCATAATGCATCCATAAGATCAAGGAAATATTTCATTCTACATTTCCCCAGTTACAAAAACATTAAATTTAAATCCACATTGTACAGGGATTTTTCTCATTTAGGGCCTTGTTTACTAAGTAGCGTTACAGGCGCGTAAACAATTTCAACGTGCGTTAACCGAGTACACATGTTAACCATGTATGTGCCTACAATATCCCTGTAGGCGCTTACATGGTTAGCGTATGCGCTAAGTGTGGGCACGCTAAAAACCCTAACCCACCTTAGTAAACGGAGCCTTTCGGTTCAAAAATGGTGGAATTCCAGTCCAAATGAGATAAGATGTGTTCCCAATTACTTAACATTTCAACGGTTTCTAAAGGCCTTCCTTTTTCAAAAATTCTTGCACTAATTGTACAACCCACTGAATAGAAAAATATTATGATGTACTTAAACTGTTCTTCAGCTTGCTGGAAATAATATATTATGTTGTTATCATCATGTTAGTGTAAGCTACATACAATTGAATAATTGGAATTTGGATTATGTGAGATATAAGCACCATAAATAACTAAGTAATAATAAATAAATAAATAAAGGGCCATTTTACCAAGGTGCACCTAAAAGTGGCCTGCCCTGGTATAGGCATATGTTTTGGATGCGTGCCAGTGGCGAATCCACAGGTGGGCCTGGGAGGGCCAGGGTCCACCCACTTCAGGCCCACCCACAGTAGCACACATTTAGTGGTAGCTGGTGGGGATCCCAAGCTACGCCAGGTGAAGACTTCCCCCTGATGGTAATGAAAATGCTACTGTCCATGATACCGGCACCTGTGCATGCTCAGTTTTCAGTGCATGCCTGCTTCAGACTCCCAAATTGGAAAGAAGTATTTTCCTGCAAGCTGATATATTTTTTGGTGGTGGTGGTGGTGGGGGGGGGGGGAGAACACTTGGTGCCCACCCACTTCTTGCCCAGGCCCACCCAAAATCTATTGTCTGGCTACGCCCCGGATGTATGCAGGTTCATTTGCTCAGAGTGCCTGGAAAAAAGGAGACCTTACTGCCACCCATTGACTTACATACCTGCTTATAATCGAACGAGAAAAACGCCCAAGTTCCGACCTAAATCGGGAGATGGACGTTTATCTCACAAAAACGAATAACGCGGTATAATCGAAAGCCGAACTCGGACGTTTTCAACTGCACTCCATCGCGGAAGTGTACAAAGTTGATGGGGGCGTGTCGGAGGCGTGGTGAAGGCGGGACTGGGGCATGGTTATCACCCGAACAGAGATGGGCGCCTTTCGCCGATAATGGAAAAAAACTATGCGTTTGTAGCTAGAATTTAGGGCACTTTTCCTGGACCCTGTTTTTTCACGAATAATGCCCCAAAAAGTGCCCTAAATGACCAGATTACCACCAGAGGGAATTGGGGATGACTTCCCCTGACTTCCCCAGTGGTCACTAACCCCCTCCCACCACAAAAAATGATGTTTCACAACTTTTTATTTTCACCCTCAAATGTCATACCCACCTCCCTGGCAGCAGTATGCAGGTCCCTGGAGCAGTTGTTAGGGGGTGCAGTGGACTTCAGGCAGGTGGACCCAGGCCCATCCCCCCTACCTGTTACAATTGTGCTGCTTAATGCTTATTAGTCGTCCAACCCCCCAAACCCACTGTACCCACATGTAGGTGCCCCCTTCACCCCTTAGGGCTATAGTAATGGTGTAGACTTGTGGGCAGTGGGTTTTGAGGGGGATTTGGGGGGCTCAACACACAAGGGAAGGGTGCTATGTACCTGGGAGCTCTTTTACCTTTTTTTTTGTTTTTGTAAAAGTGCCCCCTAGGGTGCCCGGTTGGTGCCCTGGCATGTGAGGGGGACCAGTGCACTATGAATCCTGGCCCCTCCCACGAACAAATGCCTTGGATTTATTCGTTTTTGAGCTGGGCGCTTTCATTTTCCATTATCGCTGAAAAACAAAAACGCCCAGCTCACAAATTGTCGAATAAAACATGGACGTCTATTTTTTGCGAAAATACGGTTCGGTCCGCCCTTCACGGACCCCTTCTCAGAGATAAACGCCCATGGAGATAGACGTTTTTGTTCGATTATGCCCCTCATAGTAACATAGTAAATGACGGCAGATAAAGACCTGTACAGTCCATCCAGTCTGCCCAACAAGATAAACTCATTTTACATGGTATGTGATACTTAATGCCCAGCACAGCTCCCAGCTCACAAGGTAAACTTAGGTTCTACTACCCAGCTCAAAACAAAATTGCCCCTCCTCCAGAGCTATGAGTCACCAGATGCTATGTAACCAAAATTGATTGAATTAAATCTCTGGCAGTGTAGATTCAACACACAAGTCTAATGAAAGCAGACACCAGATTCAGTGTCACCAGATGGTTTAAAACTCTTGGCACAGGTTAAAACACAGTTCCAATAAAAGCACCTTTAAGACAATACCAGCATAAAAATATAAAAACACAGTGCAATATAGGCAATAGGATAGAGACAGATAAGGAACTTGTAGAGGTCAGACTCTCTGCAAGTGAAAAGACAGATTTTTTTGTTTTGTTTTTTTTGTGTTAATAGGATAGAATGAAAAGGGGGTGAAATAGAACAAAGAAGTCAATAGTTTATCAGGAAGATATTAAGAGATATTAAGAGCAGGACACAGGTAACCTCAGTTACCAATCAAACCAAGTCTGAAAGTGCCCAGCACAGCTCCCAGCTCACAAGGTAAACTCAGAAGGTAAACTTAGCGGTAAGCTCTCACACGCTAACTGAGCGGTAAGCAGTCAGCGCTCGTAAACTGCCGATTACCGCCGGGTAAGTGTCACGTGGTAGAAAATAGAAAAGATTTTCTACCGCGGGTTTTGGGCGGGTGTCAAAAATGGAATTATCGCCAGGGGCATGCTGTAGCCGGACAGGTGTCTCAATTTGACGCATGTTGGATACGCGCCTTTGTAAAAGTGCCTCCAAATAATGTCTCAAAAGCAGCAAAAACATCTAAGTCACGATTTTTTGAAACTCAGAATTGGGATGTTTTACTCTGCAATTTGTCTAAACACACAAGGGGTCATGCTGGAGGCGTGTTTTGGGTAGGACCTGGGCTGGCTTCAAATCTGGACGTTTTTCAGAGGTAATAGAGCAAAAAAGGGCAATAAAGATGTGAAGGTATATCTAGACCTGTTTCAGTTATGATTAAGTCACAAAAAGGTGCCCTAACTTACCAGCCAATCACTGAAAGTACTACTACTTATCATTTCTATAGCGCTACTAGACGTACGCAGCGCTGTACACTGGACATGAAGAGACAGTCCCTGCTCGACAGAGATTACAATCTAATCAGGACAGACAAACAGCACACATAAGGGATAAGGACAAAGAGTAGCAAGATTCCGGAATCCCAAAGAGTAGCAACATTCTGTGCAGAATCCCAAAGAGTAGCAAGATTCCAGAATCCCAAACACTACTACTACTTATCATTTCTAAAGCGCTACTAGACGTACGCAGCACTGTACACTTGAACATGAAGAGACAGTCCCTGCTCGACAGAGCTTACAATCTAATCAGGACAGATAAGAGATAAGGGGATATTAAAGTGAGGATGATAAATAAGGGTTCTGAACAAGGAATAAGGGTTAGGAGTTAAAAGCAGCATCAAAAAGGTGGGCGTTTAGCTTAGATTTCAAGACGGCCAGAGACATACCTGCTCAGGAAGTCTATTCCAGGCATATGATGCAGCAACATAAAAGAACGGAGTCTGTAATTAGCAGTGGAGGAGAAGGGTGCAGATAAGAGAGATTTACCCAGTGAACGGAGTTCCCGGGGAGGAATGTAGGGAGAGATGAGAGTGGAGAGGTACTGAGGAGCTGCAGAGTGAATGCACTTATAGGTCAATACAGGAGTTTGAACTGTATGCGGAAATGGATAGGAAGCCAGTGAAGTGACTTGAGGAGAGGGCTAATATGAGCATAACGGCACTGGCGGAATATTAGTCATGCAGAAAGTATGAATGAGGTATGTTTTCCAGATCTGGTACCTTATGAGAGGGGGCAGGATGATGAATCATCTGGTCCAATAAATTATGATTTCACTGCTTCTTGCAGTGGCTCGCAGCTCGTTTCTGTTACTCCACCTGTTCATTCCGTCTCCACGCCTCAGCGCAGGCGCACGCACACAAGAGCTGTGCTCAATGCACAACTCTTGAGCAAACATGCCAGAACGACTCCCTAGTGATCAATGCCTAACAGTGCGCCTATATTTGCATGTCATTAGCATTGAGCATTAGGGGTTTGTTCTGGTGCGCTGTTCTAGCGTCGTTTCTCCGGTTCTGTTCAGTACAGCGCCGGAGGTTTGAGCATTGGAGCCTGATCTCAAAGCATCCTGGCTACTGTTTCTGCCGCCTATTAGCAAAGCATCCAGAGAATTATAGCAGCGCCGTCTAGAGGGCCTCTGTTTGTAGAAAGCTTTGAAGACTGGAGACACTGTAATATTGGCACGGACTAACATTACAGTGGCTCCAGTCATCAGAAGCTTTCTACAAATAGAGGCCCTCTAGCCGGCGCTGCTATAATTCTCTTAGTCCGTGTCAGTCTGCTGAATTTAAGCACCCTTAGCTTCACTTATCCTCCTCCCTCCTGATTTAAAAGGTCTTGCTGGAGATCCTTTGAAGTACAACCTGAAATAAATAAAGACGGCCTACTTCCCTCCTGCTAATTAGCCGCAGCCTTCTGGCCCCCTTAGATCTTCTTGTTTTTAATTCCTCCATTGAGGTAGATAGAATACAAAATGAAATTCTCTAGCATAAGGCTAGATCAGAGTGGCAATTAAAAATAGATCGATCTGCCACCCTGTTTCTAACGCTGCATGGCTGCGTGAGATGCAAGTCCCCATCTGTTAGAAAACATTCCGACAATGGGAATTGTCCAGCAAATGAACCTTTGATATGAAGAGGAAGACTGTGGGTCACTTATTACTCTTTACGCTGAAGTCTGTTTATTCTGCTCTGTGTCAGTCCCTTCAAACCAGCTTCTGCACGAATGCTTCATTTATTGGAACAGGGGAGAGTTAGCTTGAAATGTCGCTGTGCCTGGCGAGTGGTATTGTGTATCTCTGAAAAGCAACACGTTATGCAAGTGATTCACTTACTGATTCACTCATTTGGCTTCTCTCTGAACGATGAACTGCACCATGAGCAAAGTGGAGGTGACACTTTTGAGATGTGCGCCCCTGGTATTTTATTTATTTATTTATTGCATTGTATCCCACATTATCCCACCTCTTGCAGGCTCAATGTGGCTTACAATATATCATGGGTAGTGGAAATGATAGGAGCAATTGACATTTAGTGTTACAAAAGTGTTTTGAGTTGCGTGGTAATGGAAATCATGATAGTAAATATGATGTAGGCATTCCTAACATGGCTTAGATATGTGTGGGGGTTTCACATGTATGGTCTTTGTGGTATATTTTGTCGAAGAGATGGGTCTTCAGCAGTTTGCGGAAGTTGGTCAGTTCCTAGGTCGCTTTTAGGTTACGTGGCAGAGCGTTCCAGAATTGCGTGCTCATATAGGAAAAGGTTGATGCATGCATTTGTTTATATTTTAGGCCTTTGCAGTTGGAGAAATGAAGATTAGGAATGTGCGAGATGATCTTTTAGCATTCCTGGGTGGTAGGTCTATCAGGTCAGATAAGGGCAAAATGAATTGGATGCACAACAAAGAAGCTTCAAGAAGGCAGTTCAAAAGGACTTCCCAGATCCTGGAAGCATGTTCTGAGGGTGCCCCCTCCTCAAGTAGATTTGTTATAAAATAACATGAGATCTTAAGCATGTGCCTATTAGTCTTAGCTGTTAATCTACCACTAATGATCATATAATTAGAGCAAATAGCATAGTGTAGATAATGTGTAAAGCCAGAATCCATGAACCATGGTTAAGGCCTGATAGAGCAAACATGCTAACAGGTCTAAAAGTCTCTGTGACTCCTGTTTCACATCTGTCTGACTCAAAGCCTCATGATCTGTGCTGATCTATTGAGACACCCTTTGTGCATACAGTGCAAACAAGAATGAGGAAGGAGCAAGGGTAGGGTGCAACATGTTTTTGCAAGATAAAGGAAACAGATGTCCAAGATAGGGAACAAAGTAATTCCTTAGGAAAATGACTAGGCACGATAAGGTTTTCCAAGAATAGATAACCCCAATATTAGCATTTACAGTAAGTACTAACCACACTATTATCATATATCCAACAAATATTAACCACAATATTATCATATCCAATTAGTGTGATTATTGTCATATTACCTATGTATGATGTGTTTTCTTAATGAGCATATATAAGTGATTGTACGGAAGTATTTTACGGGAGATACAGGCAGTTAACACTTTTGTGTAACAGCTGTTCTCCCAGAAGCAATTACTCATTGTAGTTGTACTTGAATACCAGTAAAGAAAACTTTGATTGCTTTTACTCAAAAGACGCAGCCTTGGAATCCTTTGTCCCTCCAGATTGTGGGTGGCTGGTACACAATAATTTGAGGAGGGGACAGGGGTCCCTAAAATCATTTTGTGACCGACCGACGTGAAGGGCGGTTCGCGACCCCTCCTGGTCGACCCATCGTTCGGGTCCCTTGTGAAGAAGTGTCCTGGTTCTAGCCGCGGGATACCAGGCACACTCGAGATACTTTTGAGAGCTGATATAACCAGTATCCAGGTTCACGCCACAGAATTCCTGGTACGACGACATACTGAGTGAGTGTTCGGGTTCACCCTGCAGGATTCCCGACACGCGAGAGAGCCCTGGTAGGGCGAAGGTTGGTGAGTAACACATACTTCCTTTTTGTGTATAATCTAGCAATTTACTCTTTGTTATGGCTATGCTCCTTGAGAAAGTGATCAAATATTTTCCATGTGAAAAGAAGGATCTTGTTAAATTTTGTTCAAAATGGTATAAATGGAATAAGAAACAGGCAGACCTTTGCTGGCCCCCCGAAAGGATCCTTTGATACTAATACTTTGCACAAATTGATTCATTATAATGAGACCCATAAGAAGGGTAACTCTCATGCTAAACATTTACAGGCTATCAATAAATGGATTCTGGTGGGAGATAGAGAACATGAGCTTAAGTTACTACCTGATTCTGCTGCCCTTCCACCACCACCATCAGAACCTTCGGCCCCAGTAGCTCCACCCCCTTATAAGGAGTCAAATGCCGAAGCTACTAAACTGTTGCCTTGTGGCACTGCTGTAGGATATCAAATATTATATCCTGCCCCTAATCTATTAACGGACCTATTCGAAAATCTATTGACAGACCCACGCGATAAAGATACGGATGTGGCCCCAATTAAGGGAATAATACAATTGGCCGAACCTCCAGTGATTCTGTAAAATTGTTTTGCCAGATTAAAGGGGCATCTCCTGCTGTTGTTCCCGATGCTGCCTTTCCCAAAGATTCCCTAGAATTGCACCAGAACAGCCCTTCTCAGCCTAAGGGGTTTAATCTTGAGCTCCATCCAGAGCTCAGATCCCTTGAGGATGCAATTAATGCACCTGTTACACAGATGTGTGACGACCTGTGCTATTGAGTGACGACTGCGTTAAACCAAAGAAGGGACACACCAGGTCCGCTAGCGTAGGAGATTCGCCAACCGAAATTGATAATAAGCCTTTTACCCGGTCCCAAAAACAGCGACAGGAAGGTAGCTTATTGCAATTTTGTAGTTCCAGCCCATCTACCGCTAATGAGGTACATTGCCCAACAGGAACGATCATATTACTTTGTTGTGCCATGGACCGATAAACTTGCTGGCTGGTCCGAATCCTTGTGGCCAGAGTCCAGCGTGTTTCCCCTCGCGGGTTCACTTAGCACTGATAACATGAAGTTAGCCACAGACCTTATTTATTCATACCCTGACCCTGCTTGGACTCCCACTGTTTTAACATATATGAAAGAAGGTCTCAAAGTCTGGCGTAAATATGAGAATCAGTTCCCTGCTACAGAGTCCACCACTAAGGTATTACCTTCTACTCAATAAACTATCTGGGGCATGGCCCACACAGAGTACATTCCGTACTCTAATGTTGAATTAAACAGTTTAGCTCAGCAACTCCCAGACCTTACTGAAGGTGGTAATAAATGGATACGTAATTTAATGACTTAACAACAGGCACTACGTTCACCATTGGGGATATCAAAAGATTTTGTTTTTTTCCGGACGTGACCGTAATACTAGTCAACCTAGCTCGTCCCGACATCACAATGTTCAATGCTGGCAATGTCACCGCTTTGAACATTATGTGCAGGACTGCCGAGTTCCCGCACGTCCTGAAGGTAACCAGCCTTACAGGTATTCCAATGACCAACCTTCTCACCAGTCCTTTCCTTTATAGAATCCGGAAAAGACCGCTAGAAAACACAATGACTAGGAGTGTGCGAGCTACTGCGGGATACAGTGATCCCATGGGACTTTACACATTCAGGGCATTCCTGTGTCGTTTCTACGTGACATCGGAGAATCACGCTCAGTTTTAGCTCATGCTCCTGTGGCATTACAGCGACACTTAAATTATCCAAAGAAAACATTACTACCACAGGGTTCAATGGGATACCACTGACACTCCGTACTTGATGCTATGTTGATACAATTCGCTAATCAGGAAATCATAGCTCCTTTGCTATATGCTCCATCGTGCCCTATCAATTTGTTAGGAAGGGCCTTACTGACACAATTCAAGTTTCAGATTCATTTTGACTTCCCTGAGCCTTGTCCGAATACATCCCTTATTTTTGCTGTTGCCACCCTCACTGAACAGACCATACCACACGCTTTAGACAGATTGCCCGACTACCTTGGGCGTCCCCTGAATCTCCCTACGGAGAGGTTCTTACACAACCTCACTGCATCAAATTATTGCCTCAATGTGATGGACCTAAAATAGGACAATATCCTTTGAAGCCCAAAGTGATACATGGTGCTAAGGACCAAATTCAAAAATTGTTAGATCAGGGCATAATTGAAATCAGTCACTCCCCCTATAATACACCACTTTTCCCTGTCAAGAAAAAAGAACCTGGACAGTGGAGAATTGTGCAAGATTTGCGTGCATTAAATGATGTGGTTAAACACATCTATCCTAATGTTGAAATCCAACCACTTTACTACACAGTGTAACTTTGCAGACTTATCATTCTACCATTGATTTGTCTAACACATTCTTTTCCATTCCACTCCATCACAATTGTAGACCCCTAACCGCCTTCCAATTAGATAATGCTACCTATCAGTGGACGTGGTTGCCACAGGGCTTTACAGACAGTCCTACTATCCTTTCACGGACACTGGCACAACATATTTGCGAGTTCAAGACTCTGCGGTATGTCTGGCCAGCACATTCCCACCTGTTACAACATGTAGATGACATGCTCATAACTTCCCCGGATTTTGATACTTGCCTACAGACTACTTGCGACTTTTTAGCCTGTTTAGCCACCAAAGGTTACAAGGTTAATAGAAAGAAATTGAAAGTGGCACAGACATAGCTTACCTTCTTGGGTCACACACTATTGGTGCCCAGGATCAGAACCTCGATCCAGATACTTTGAAACATGTTTCTAAATTGCATATGCATGTTACTGAACTTAGAGCCTTATTGGGTATGCTTAATTCTATCAGAAAGCAAAATTCCAAATTTGAAGCCCTTGATTTTACTACAGATGAGACATCCGCTTTTATTTATTTTATTTTTATTTATTACATTTGTACCCCGCGCTTTCCCACACATGGCAGGCTCAATGCGGCTTACATAGTAACAATAAGAAGAGTTACAAGTCGTAAGAAGAACATACAATTTGTAGTAAACGTAATATTAGTGGGGTTAACGGATAAGTAAATTGAACAGAGGAGGAATTAGGTGTGTAAGTAAATTGAACATAGGAGGAATGAGGTGTAGAAGGAAATGGGCGTTAGGAGGTGGGCATAGGAAGATGGAGAGGAAAGGATTAGGGATAGCAATAAGGATAATGGGCAACATGGTCAATATACAATAATCGTTAAAGATGTGATGATGAGTTCCTCGCTAGCCACAATGTTTCCAATGATATACACTTGTGGATCACCCAGTTCAACAGGACTACCCAGATCCTGGAAGCATGTTCTGAGGGTGCCCCCTCCTCAAGTAGATTTGTTATAAAATAACATGAGATCTTAAGCATGTGCCTATTAGTCTTAGCTGTTAATCTACCACTAATGATCATATAATTAGAGTAAATAACATAGAAGCCAAGTTACCCAGTTCCAGGCTAGAGACTTTTTGCCAGTCCTAGTTTTGAATTTACATCCCAAAGCATTGTGGGATTTGTAGTGCCTGATCCTGTCCATGGACATCAATGCTGCAAGTCCCATAATGCACCATGATGGGGTGGTCAGAAATGTAGGACTGTCCCAAAATGTCTAGCCTAGAACTGAGTAACTTGGCATCTGTGAATGTTGACCAATTCTCCAGCTAACTCCAAGCTCTCAGGCACGTGTCCTGTATTTTAAAAGCCCTGCCTCTAAGGATGGTGGGTCTTAACGTCTTGGCTGCCACAGTGCTAAAGAAATAGTATTATAGATCTCAGACTGGACCACGGCTCTGAAACTTGCTTCCACTGCACCTTCGTCAAGAAACTCGTCATGATAGATTCAAATCTAGCTTGAAGTCCAGTCCACATTTTCCCATATGTGTGCATTTTTCTACTGTGCTGTGTAGGAATGGGGCAAAACCATGACTGGCTCAGCTTGTTTGGGTTGAACCTGTGTGAGGTGCCAAAGATGTGTCAGGAAACTGCTGCTTCATTGGTACATGTCAACCACTAACCCCCGGATTCGATATAGAGCACCTGGAGATCTGTGCCGAAATCCAAGCATATTCTATAACAAAGGGGCCATTTTATTAAGCCACAGTAGGCTCTAGGCGCGTGCAGCATGCACCAAAATGAGACTGCCGCTAGGCCAGCGCCCCCTCCTGGTGGTGACTTCAGATTTGGCACATGCTCATAATGCTTGGATTAATTATTTATGTATTTCCTCCTACTAGCACCGGTTCTTAAAATCGAGCGTGGTACCGGAAGATTGGAGGGTGGCCAATGTAACGCCGATATTTAAAAAAAGTTCCAGAGGAGGCCCAGGAAATTATAGACCGGTGAGTCTGATGGGCAAAATGGTAGAGACTATAATCAAGAACAAAATTACAGAGCACGTTCAAAAGCATGGACTAACGGGACAAAGTCAACAAGGATTTAGTGAAGGGAAGTCTTGCTTCACCAATCTGCTGCATTTCTTTGAAGGGGTAAACAAACATGTGGACAAAGGTGAGCCGGTTGATATTGAGGCATATTTCAAAGCACTTTGGGAGGCTAAGTTCCATAGGTTTCTATGGAACTTTGGGAGGCTAAGTGCTTTGAAAATGAGCCTCTTTGTATATCTAGATTTTCAGAAGGCGTTTGATAAGGTCCCTCATGAAAGACTTCAGAGGAAATTAGAGGGACATGGGATCGGAGGTAGTGTCTATATGCTGGATGCAAAGAACAAACTATCAAAAAACTACAAACTGCCCAGAATACTGCAGCCAGACTCATATTTGGAAAATCTAAATATGAAAATGCAAAACCCTTAAGAGAGAAGCTCCACTGGCTCCCACTTAGGGAGTGCATTACGTTCAAGATCTGCACGATTATACACAAAATCATTCACGCAGACGCCCCAATCTACATGCTAAACCTCGTAGACTTACCTCCAAGAAATGCCACAACAGCATCCCGCAAGTTCCTCGACCTGCATTTCCCCAACTGTAAAGCACTAAAGTACAAGCAGATGCACGATACTACATTCTGGTACTTGGGCACGAAATTGTGGAATGCACTGCCTACAGACCTGAGAACAATCAACGAAACAACTATGTTTCGCAGATCTCTAAAGACATCTCTTCAACAAGGCATACAATGAGAACTAATGGGCAAACAAATCCGCCTGACAACCCACTCAGCCAAGATAACTCACCTACTATAATTACCTAATCACCCCTTTCTTCTTCCTCCTACCCTTACCTAACCCTCGACACAATATTAAATGTATCTGTCACCCTACAATGACTTTGCTAACAAATACGTAAGCCACATTGAACCTGCAACGACTATGTTAACAAAACTATGTAAGCCACATTGAGCCTGCAAATAGGTGGGATAATGTGGGATACAAATGCAATAAATAATAAATAATAAAATAAAATAATGATTACTGTGGATTAAAAACTGGTTGAAAGATAGGAAACAGAGAGTAAGACTAAAAGGTCAATATTTGCAATGGAGAAGGGTAGTTAGCGGGGTCCCTCAGGGATCGGTGCTGGGACCTCTGCTTTTTAACATATTCATAAATGACTTAGAGATGGGGGTAACTAGTGAGGTAATCAAATTTGCCGATGACACAAAGTTATTCAAAGTAGTCAAATTGCGGGAAGATTGTGAAAAACTACAAAAGGACCTTACGAGACTGGGAGACTGGGCATCTAAATAGCAGATGACGTTTAATGTGAACAAGTGCAAAGTGATGCATGTGGGAAAGAGGAACCCAAACTATAACTACGTCATGCAAGGTTCAGCGTTGGGAGTCACGGACCGAGAAAGGGATCTAGGTGTCGTCGTTGATGATACATTGAAAACTTCTGCTCGATGTGCTGCTGCGGCTAAGAAAGCAAACAGAATGTTGGGTATTATTAGGAAAGGGATTGAAAACAAAAATAAAGATATTATTCTGCCGTTGTATCGCTCCATGGTGCGACCGCACCTCGAGTATTGTGTTCAATTCTGGTCACCGCACCTCAAAAAAGACATAGTGGAATTGGAAAAAGTGCAGAGAAGGGTGACAAAGATGATACAGGGGATGGGACGACTTCACTATCAGGATAGGCTGAAGAGGCTGGGGCTCTTCAGCTTGGAGAAAAGGCGGCTGAGGGGAGATATGATACAGGTCTATAAGATAATGAGTGGAATGGAACGGGTCGATGTGGAGCGTCTGTTTACGCTTTCTAAAAATACTAGGACAAGGGGGCATGCGATGAAGCTGCAGTGTGGTAAATTTAAAACGAATCAGAGGAAATTTTTCTTCACTCAACCCGTAGTTAAACACTGGAATTCGCTGCCGGAAAAGGTGGTTAAGGCAGTTAACTTAGCGGACTTCAAAAAAGGGTTGGACAGCTTCCTGGAGGAAAAAGCCATAGAATGTTATTGAATGGACAAGGGAATACAGTATTTCTATTATGGGCGGGACCAATTGCTTGCGCTTTTGGCCGCTGGGCTCGATGGACCCTTGGTCTTTCCCAGCATGGTGATGCTTATGTACTTATGCCAACCGGTCACTTCACCTGTAGCGTGTGAGCCTTTACTACTAGATCAATGGGTGACGTTAAGGGTTCAGGCCGGTTTTGGGCACACACTGGTTTCATTTTTACTGCAGGCCCCTTTCCCGTCCCATTAAAAAAAAAAAAACATTTTTTGTAGATGCGATAAAAACTGGCCCGGTGCGAGCCCAATACACATGCCTACACTACCACAGGCCAGTTTTTACCACAGCTTAGCAAAAGGACCCCAAAGTACTTGAATTTTGAACATTTTGAGCAAAATGTCCAAAGTCAAATTTAAACCTCATATCGAAAATGCCCCTCCACCTAGACTAACTCACTAATTAAAGGGTTGGATACGATAATATTGGCTGCAAGGGGAAAAAGAGTAAAGTAATTAGGTACATTTTTGGCTTATCTGTGAATATAGAACATGTCATTACATTTCAGCTGTGCTGGGCTTTTAATAGCATTTAATCCTGGAGGTAATTCCATAAAGGTTACTACTTCTTAGATACTGAGACGCTGCTTCATAACCCATTAAGAGGTGAGTGATCAAATAGGACTTCGCACAGGGAATCAGAGTGAGGGGGGTTAGTTTTCACAGAAAAGGGACTAGCTAATTGTACTTGCAGGACAGCTGGGGAAAAGGGAAGGACATTGATAGGTCTTTTAAAAATGTCTTTCAACCAGTTCCAGAAGAATAGCCAGGAAACGTAGCCAAAACTGTCAACACGGGCCCAATATTCAAAAGGGTTTAATGTTGAAATAAGCTGAGCAGGCCAGCCGCTTATATGGAAGGCTGACCCCTAGCAGCAATACTGGGAGACTACCATCAGGGGTCAGTGAGCACCTTTTTGCACCTGGATCCAAACAGGGTGGGAGTGGAAAGGGATCTCTCTTGCCCCTACTGCTATACCACCAAGAATTGATCCTGAGTAATTTCTGGGGTATTGAGGAGGTTGGGATTGGTGAGAGGAACATTGGTAGAATGCTGAGTTGGGCAGGGAGATTAGATCAGGGGTTGCTAGGTTCGGGTGATTAGAACGGGAGTGCAGAGTTGGGGGTAATGGAAGAGTAGGGGCTTTGGGAGAACTGAGAGGCAGAGGTTGGAACACTAGACAGATCCTCTTATGAGGGTTCCGGCTGAATATTGACTGGGATCTGCATATGCCCAGTCATGCCCAGAAAATCAATGCTGATGCCTGGACATGGTATAGCCTTGAATATCCAGGTCTAATTTAGTCAACGGCAGTTGGCACTTTAAAAAATGCTGACCGTCACTGACTGAATATTAACCAGACTGTTACTACTTCTCCTTCTGCCCAGATGTATATCCTGGTCTTTGGAGAGGATTTGGATTGGTGTGAAAGATGGCTATAGGTCAGTTTTCTGAGAAGGGATGTAACGGAACTGAGAAAGGAAGTGGAAAGGCAAGGTAACATCCATGATCATTAAGTGTGACTATGATGTCACTTCCTGTGATACCACCAAAAGGAGCAGGGCTTGGGGTGGGGTTGTGCAAAAGAGGATTGAGTTTGAGGTGGAGCTATGCAAATAAGGCAGGGGTAGGGGTGGGGTTACGCAAAAGGGGTGTGGCCTGGGCAGGTCTGCAATGTCATATCCAGTGCCATCATCAAGGGGTGGGGCATGGGCTGGGTTGGGGGCATGGGCGGGGTGTGTGCATGACTTGGTCACGTCCTCACTTCTGATTGGCTGAGAACCTGGAAGTGGTCATGTCACCTATCAAAATCAATTAATTTACACTACTTACCACCTTTTGTAGTTACAATAAAAGGAATTTTCATATTATATATAGGTACTTATTTTGTACCTGGGGCAGTGGAGGGTTAAGTGGCAGCCCAGAGTCACAAGGAGCTACAGTGGGAATTGAACTCGGTTCCCCTGGTCTTTAGGCCTCCAAACTAATCATTAATATACTCTTCCATTAAGGGGAGGAATAGATAGAGGATGATGCAGAAAAAGTAGAATTACATAAATGTTTCTGTCTGGTGTTCAGGTCTGGGAATAGGACAAACAGGAATGGAAGTAAGGTACAAGATAATTCAGAAGATTGTGTTTATGAGAAGCTAGTTATACAAAAATTAAATAAAACAATAGGGATGGACAGGATACATCTGAGAGAAGTAAAGGAAGCTCTACTGGCTCTATCTGACCTTTTCAATGCTTTAGAGTCAGGAATAATTCTGAAGATTGGAGATGGATGGTTATGGTTCCTCTCTTCAAATGTGGAAGTAAGGAGACAACTGAGAACTACAGACCAGTCAGTCTGACCTTGACGGAGTGTAAATTATTGTAATCACGACTAAAATAGATGACAGTGGCTTATAGAATCCAAGGTAACATGGTTTTTACAAGAGGTAGGCTGTTGTCATTTGAAACTGATCAAATTCTTTGGGTCACCAGAGAGCTGGATTTTGTAAGACCTTATACGTGTCTTTCTGTCTGGCTTTCTTTAAAATACTTAAAGACTTCTTGATCCAGGAATACTTGGCTGTTTACAAAAAAACATGCACAATAGAACATAAAACAAACCAAACAAATCATATCAATACATTCAAGAAACATGTTATGTCATCATACAATCAGAACTAAACCAAAGTCTGGCAGAAGCCAAACTTTCTATACTCTGAAAGCCTGTCGAAACAATAAAGTTTTTGAGGCCAATTTTCAGACCACGGGACTTAGACTGACTAACTCCTGTGGTCAGCACTGAGCCCATATATTCAGTGCCAGGCCATTTCCAATGACCAGCAGTGAATATCTGGTTTATTTTGGCTGGTTTCAAGGTAATTGGGAATAGTTATCTTGAATAGAGCTCAATTCCCACTGTAGCTCCTTGTGACTCTATGTCACGGTTGTGCCCATGTTTCAGGCTCTCAGTCATCTCGCCCCCTGGTGGCCAGACCTGGTGGCTACATTGGATTGTCTGTGTGCTGTTTCCCGTTCCAGACGTCAGCCCAGTCCAGTCCGGATCTTCCGGCCTGCCAGACTTGCTTGTCTTGTTTGTGCCTGCACAGCACCCACAGCTGCCTGGTGATTGCTGCATCTGAATCTCAGCTGCTGCTGGGCTTATTAGCCATTTGGAAACTCTCTGCTTTGCGTTTGCATCGCCTAAGGCCCTGGTTTGTTGGTGCTTGTTGCACTTCTGCCTAGTTTGGCTTTTATTCTAGTTCCTTGTCTGAGGCTAGTTAGTCTGTGTGTAGTTTAGCTTAGGGTTTGTTTGTTTCCTAGACTTGTTCCTTGTTTGTCTTTTGTGTTTAGTGTCTGTTTGTCTGTGTTTCTTGTTCAGTGGCTGCCTGGCAGCTTTCAGTTCTGTCTCGTGTTTGTCCCCTGTTTTAGTGCAGCTTCCAGTTCCTGCCCTGTCCTGAAAGTCCTGTCGGCCGCCTGCAGCCAGGGGCTCAACTCATGGGGAAGGACGGCTAGTGCAGGTGAAGTCTTGCTGTTCCTATCTGAATCCTGTCTTGTTCCTGGTGTGGGGTGGTTTTGCCTGCCACTGCCGCTCCTCGGCAGTGGCCCAAGGGCTCACTAACCTAGTTCCTGCTTTTGGAAACCTAACACTCTGGGTAGCCACTTAACCCGCCAATGCCCCAGGTACAAAATAAGTACCTGTATATAATATGTAAATCGCTTTTATTGTAACTACGAAAAGGTGGTGAGTAGTGTATCTCACCGGCATTTGTCAAAATTAATTGATTTTGACAAGTGACAGGCCCACTTCTGTGTTCTCAGCCAATCAGAAGTGAGAACATGACCAAGTCATGCACACACTCTGCCCATGTCCCCAACCCTGCCCATGCCGCCCCCAACCCTTGATGATGGCACCGGATATGACATTGCAGACCCTCCTAAGCCACACCCCTTTTGTATAGTTCCACCCCTAACCCTGCCTTATTTGTATAGCTCCACCCCAAACTCAATTCCCTTTTGCTAAGTCGATATTTAGACATAGCCGGTTATGTTGAAACTCGCTAAACTTGCTTTAAAAATCAGTGAATAGCCGGTTATATTGTGCTGGATATCGGTGAATAGCCGGTTAAGTGCTGTTTAACCAGTCAGCAGCTGTTCTGGCCGGTTAAATAGCGCTGAATATCAGGGGGGGAGGGGGGTTAACTCTTTTTTGAACAGATCAACATTTTTCCTTGATCGCAGACTCAGTGCTAAATCATTCCACAATTTAGGACCAACCACTTTAAAAATAGAGGAATGATACTCTTCTAACCTAATGACTCTAAAAGAGGGAACTTTCAGTAAGGGGATCTCAGACTTCTTACTGGCTGATAAATGAGCAAAGTTGAACCAAACACTGGTGATACCAAACTATTCACAGCTTTAACAATCAATAATATAAGTTATTCTCTGTTTAACTGGGAGCCAATGAAGCCTCTGCAAAACTGGAGTAATATGTCTGCATCAGTGACCAATTACTAAACTTCTCCCCCAAAACATTAAAATTAACAATGTGGGACTGAAGTTTTTATTTCTAACGCAATATTCTAAATGTGTGTGTGTGTATCAATAAAACAAGTTGTTGAACGGAGGTGGGTGGACCTTCAGAAAATTTAGGGTCACTTAGGGCCCCTTTATGAGGCTGTGGTTTTGGATTTACCATGCATTGAGGCCCCTTTTTACTGTAGCGGGTAAAAGGGCAAATGAAGGAAATGGCTGTGCAGTAAGTACACACTTGCCATGTGACCATTTCTGGGGGGAGCCTTTACCGCCACCTATTGAGGAAGAAGTAGGAGCTCCCCCCCCCCCACCCCGTCCAGCAGAGCAGGAACAGAAGGGAGCAGGCAAGTAAGCCGGACCTCAGGAAAAAATAGCACTGTATGTATCCCTCATTGATAAGTCTCTGACTCTAAAGTTTAGCAATTTCATTAAAGCAAAATGTATTTTCACATATCACATCCTATCCAAGGAGAATGTTTTATATATGTCACCCGTCTGTGGTAAAACTTCACACAGTATCAAAATACCTCTAATATGTAGTCGTGCCAGCCGAGGAAACTAACTGTGCTCAGCTCACAAGAGACAGAGTGAACATAAAATAAAACTTCATCCTTAAAAGATAATATCGGATGAATGCATGAAGGTGAATATGAATTCCTGTGAATGGAATCAATTTGATTTACAATAAATCCAGATACTACTCCCTCATATATATAACAAAAAATTATTTAAGTGGAATGGAATTATTTGACTGTACTGGTAAACAGAAAGAAATACTCTATTGCATTCTAATCTCCTTTGCACCAAAGGATATAATTCAGATCAAACATTTATCTCTGATCAACTATCTCAGATCAAATATTTATTTCAGATCAAATATTAAGGTTTCCTTGCTTACAGTCACTTAAATCTACCTAGCCTTTATATAGCTTATAGGATTTAAACACTCTTAAACTGAAATTCACCCTTTTCTATTCTTCATAAACTTCAAGTAATCCTGAAATATTCAGATCCTTTTCTCACTAGAGAAACTTCAATCGCCACCAATCTCTTTTCACTTATATTTTCTCATTTACCACAATCAGGCACTCTTTTATAACTTCAGTCAACAAACACAGGAAGTCACAGCTGGATGTCTCTCTTGGCAAAGGACAGCTCTCACTCTGTTCACTTCCCGGGCAGATTTCTTAACAGAAGCTGATCATCCAATCAGAGAGCTCTATTTGAATGCAGATTAACATACAGACACTCATGGAAATGTTTAGTGAAAAACACCGGACTAATTTGCATATGATTTAAACAAATCTGAGCATATGACAACCAAGTACAGACTCCCAGCACCTGAATTCTGCAATTAGATTTAAGGCAAATACTTTTAAAACTTATTTTTAGCACTTTTAAAATTTCAGGTTCTCTTTAATTTGAATGCTGTTTCCAGCTCTGAAACTCACCCTGACTGAGGAGCTAGCCCCAAACCGAAGCATAAATAGCAATCTGGTTGTATTCTCATGTAACTTGAAGAGTGTGCCTGCCTCAATTAATATTGCTCCTTTGCATGAAAAGGGGAGGGCAGCGGAGATAGGAGACTCACAAGTTCAGGTGAAAAATTTTGCAAGTGAGCAGACGCAGGGCAGTGGCGCCCCCCTGGCTCCCATAGTGGGCTGGCTGTAGTGCCGAAATGACGCATGGCAAAGCAGTGGTACGGGAACCGCCGCTTTGTAAAAGGGACCTCAATTTGTAATCATGACCCAAATTGAGCTCACCGTTTAATGAACCAGTCGTTAAAATAGTGGCTCCTTAATCTGTCACTGGTTTTACCGTCCTACAAATTGTCTCAAATCGTTTTGTGACAATCAAAATAATTCAACGTGCTCAAAATGTTATTTGTCTAAATTATCTACAGCTTTTGATTAACAAATTTTTTTTCCCTTACAAAACATTTTGAGTTGACACCATGATACTCTTATTCGGTCCCTGTGTCATAATGCTAAACACTAAGGGGTGGGGGGGGGGACGATATTCAGACTGCGGGAGTTAGCCAAGCTGCCTCCCCTGATCAGCACTCAGTGGCATTCCGAGGGGCGCTGACACCCGGGGCGGATTGCCGATGCGCAGCGCCCCCCCCCCCCCCGGCGAAGGGACACCCCCCACCCTGGCAAAAGAACCCCCCCGGGTGCACGCCGCTGGGGGGGGTGCCGCGTGCCGGTGAACGTCGTTGGTTTCCATGCTCCCTCTGCCCCGGAACAATCCTGTTCCGGGGCAGAGGGAGCATGGAAACCAACGACGCTGACCGGCGCGCGGCACCCCCCCAGCAGCGTGCACCCGAGACGGACCGCCCCCACCGCCCCCACCTTGGTACGCCACTGTCAGCACTGAGTCCGGATATTCAATTCCAGTGACTGGCGGTCAACCAATTCCAGGTTACAGTGGTCAACCAAAAGCTAACCGTGTACTGGCCAATATTGAGATCGGTGTGCGGCTTTTTTGCTGTCCTAACTTTCTGTTCTTACTTAAACAGCAGACTGAATATCATTGCTAACTGGTTAAGTACTGGCTCTGCTGCTTTTTAACATATTTGTAAATCACCTAAAGATGGGCGTAACTAGTGAAGTAATTAAATTTGCTGACGACACAAAGTTATTCAAAGTTGTTAAATCGCGGGAGGATTGTGAAAAATTACAAGAGGACATTACGAGACTGGGAAACTGGGTGTCTAAATGGCACATGACGTTTAATGTGAGCAAAGTGATTCATGTGGGAAAGAGGAACCCGAATTATAGCTACGCCATGCAAGGTTCCACGTTAGGCGTCACGGACCAAGAAAGGGATCTAGGTGTCGTCGCTGCTGATACGTTGAAACCTTCTGCTCAGTGTGCTGCTGCGGCTAAGAAAGCAAATAGAATGTTAGGTATTTTTAGGAAAGGAATGGAAACCAAAAATGAGGATGTTATAATGCCTTTGTATCGCTCCATGGTGCGACCGCACCTCGAATATTGTGTTCAATTCTAGTTGCCGCATCTCAAAAAAGATATAGTGGAATTAGAAAAGGCGCAGAGAAGGGCGATGAAAATCATAAAGGGGATGGGACGACTTCCCTATGAGGAAAGGCTAAAGCGGCTAGGGCTCTTCAGCTTGGAGAAAAGACTGAGGGGAGATATGATAGAGGTCTATAAAATAATGAGTGGAGTGGAACGGGTAGACATGAAGCATCTGTTTACGCTTTCCAAAAATACTAGGACTAGGGGGCGTGCGATGAAGCTACAATGTAGTAAATTTAAAACAAATCGGAGAAAATGTTTCTTCACTCAATGTGTAATTAAACTCTGGAATTCGTTGTCAGAGAATGTGGTAAAGGTAAGCTCTCTCTTTAGATTGTAAGCTCTCTTGAGCAGGGACTGTCCTTCCCCTTGTCTAAACTTGTACAGCGCTGCGTAACCCTGGCAGCGCTATAGAAATGCTAAGTAGTAGTAGCAGTAGTAGCTTAGCAGAGTTTTAAAAAGGTCTGGGCGGCTTCCTAAAGGAAAAGTCTATAGACCATTATTAAATTGGACTTGGGGAAAATTCACTATTTCTAGGATACTTTTTTGGAATCTTGCCAGGTATTTGTGACCTGGATTGGCCACTGTTGGAAACAGGACGCTGGGCTTGATGAACCTTTGGTCTGTCCCAGTATGGCAATACTTATGTACTTATGCTACTATTTGAGATTCTGAATGGAATGTTGCTCCTCTTTGGGGTTCTACATGGAATGTTGCTACTATTTGAGAATCTGAATGGAATGTTGCTCCTCTTTGGGGTTCTACATGGAATGTTGCTATTGTTTAGGTTTCTGCCAGGTGTTTGTGACCTGGACTGGCCACTGTTGGAAACAGGATGCTGGGCTCCATGGACCTTTGGTCTTTCCCAGTATGGCAATACTTATGTACTTATGCTACTATTTGAGATTCTGAATGGAATCTTGCTACTCTTTGGGGTTCTACATGGAATGTTGCTACTATTTGAGAATCTGAATGGAATGTTGCTCCTCTTTGGGGTTCTACATGGAATGTTGCTACTATTTGAGAATCTGAATGGAATGTTGCTCCTCTTTGGGGTTCTACATGGAATGTTGCTATTGTTTAGGTTTCTGCCAGGTATTTGTGACCTGGATTGGCCACTGTTGGAAACAGGATGCCGGGCTTGATGGACCTTTGGTCTGTCCCAGTATGGCAATACTTATGTACTTATGCTACTATTTGAGATTCTGAATGGAATCTTGCTACTCTTTGGGGTTCTACATGGAATGTTGCTACTATTGAGAATCTGAATGGAATGTTGCTCCTCTTTGGGGTTCTACATGGAATGTTGCTATTGTTTAGGTTTCTGCCAGGTATTTGTGACCTGGATTGGCCACTGTTGGAAACAGGATGCCGGGCTTGATGGACCTTTGGTCTGTCCCAGTATGGCAATACTTATGTACTTATGCTACTATTTGAGATTCTGAATGGAATCTTGCTACTCTTTGGGGTTCTACATGGAATGTTGCTACTATTTGAGAATCTGAATGGAATGTTGCTCCTCTTTGGGGTTCTACATGGAATGTTGCTATTGTTTAGGTTTCTGCCAGGTGTTTGTGACCTGGATTGGCCACTGTTGGAAACAGGATGCCGGGCTTGATGGACCTTTGGTCCGTCCCAGTATGGCAATGCTTATGCATTTATGTACATGCAAGCTCCACTCCCAGACCGTTAGAGCACTAACTTGACAGTGTCTGGACAGTCACAGGCAATATTCAGTGGCACTATCCACTTTTATTTTTCTTAATTACTAAATTTATTATTATGCCCCTTCTTCCCAGTTAAATGAAACTGGCTTCTTCAAAAATTGTAACCCGCATAGAACTGCGAGGTAATATCGGGATAGAAAACCGATTTACCATTAAGCAGGCAGAAGACTCTTCTCCCTGGTTAAACCTTTTGGATATCAGCTCCTCCATGTCTTGCAGCACTTTCTAGTGCTACGTGCTCTTTTGATTAAGTTGGGAAATTGGCTTCCACTTTTAGCACCCTCTAAATCGAGGGCTGTGCTTCGGATCTAGAACAATGGTATAGCCTACAACTACTACTACCATTTAGCATTTCTATAGCGCTACAAGGCGTACGCAGCGCTGCACAAACATAGAAGAAAGACAGTCCCTGCTCAAAGAGCTATGTAATAAAAGTGAGCCAAGTATAGGACAATCAAGCCATTATGACATCACTGATGAGGTTGGCTCTTATTGGTGGACTGAGGCATTATGACATCACACTATTAGCTCTGGTTACAAGAGACTACTACTACTACTACTATTTAGCATTTCTATAGCGCTACAAGGCATACGCAGCGTTGCACAAACATAGAAGAAAGACAGTCCCTGCTCAAAGAGCTATGTAATAAAAGTGAGCCAAGTATAGGACAATCAAGCCATTGTGACATCACTGATGAGGTTGGCTCTTATTGGTGGACTGAGGCATTATGACATCACACTATTAGCTCTGGTTACAAGAGACTACTACTACTACTACAGAATCCCCCAAGCAAATTTTGCTAGTTGTGGCCAGTGTGTTTGCTCGTTT
This sequence comes from Microcaecilia unicolor, assembly GCF_901765095.1. Classification (NCBI taxonomy): domain Eukaryota; kingdom Metazoa; phylum Chordata; class Amphibia; order Gymnophiona; family Siphonopidae; genus Microcaecilia; species Microcaecilia unicolor. The sequence continues at coordinate 344,642,125 of NC_044035.1, read as the reverse complement.
TTCCAAAAAAATCAAAATATCATTGTAGGCATCACTCAAACATAAATAACAGTCCAGTTCATTAACAGGCTTCAAAGTAGAAAATGACACAGGGACAAAGTTTGTCCCTGTCCCCACAGGTTCTGTCCCCATTCCCACCCTGGGGATCTGTCCTCATCCCCACCCCGTCCCCGTGGGCTCTGTCCCCGCCCTGTCCCCACAGGCTCTGTCCTTGTTCACAAAGTTACTTCAGTTCCTCATCCCCATGTCATTCTCTACCCGCAGCATCTTTGGTGGAAGGCAGGAAGCAAAAACACTCCTACCATTAGCTAGAGGGGCCTCTTATACAGGAGATAACCCTGACCACTGAAGAACAGGCAGGCCCAGCCTCCCTTATCTCACTGCTTGGCTACCCTAGAGTCTTGCCCCCTGGTAGAAAATAGGAGAAGATCTTGGTGGCCTTCTACGCTTAGGTAGAAGTCCTTAAGGAAGGACATCTCAGTGTAATAAATTCAGAGCAGTGTTAATCAAACAGCAAATGGGGAGAAAGGCCCAGGGCAGTGTTTCCTAATCCAGTCACCGGTCAGATTTTCAAGATATCCCTAATGAAGGCACATGAAATGGATTACCCGACGTGGCCACATTTCGCCCTTAGGCTGCGTCAGGGGTAAAAAAAACTACATATGATGTGATAGTGTTTTTAGATATGTTTTATTATTACTACTACTACTATTTATCACTTCTATAGCACTACAAGGCATACGCAGCGCTGCACAAACACAGAAGAAAGGCAGTCCCTGCTCAAAGAGCTTACAATCTAATAGACAAAAAATAAATAAAGTAAGCAAATCAAATCAATTAATCTGTACAGGAAGGAGGAGAGGAGGGTAGGTGGAGGCGAGTGGTTACAAGTGGTTACGAGTCAAAAGCAATGTCAAAGAGGTGGGCTTTCAGTCTAGATTTAAAGGTGGCCAAGGATGGGGCAAGACGTAGGGGCTCAGGAAGTTTATTCCAGGCGTAGGGTGCAGCGAGACAGAAGGCGCGAAGTCTGGAGTTGGCAGTAGTGGAGAAGGGAACAGATAAGAAGGATTTATCCATGGAGCGGAGTGCACGGGAAGGGGTGTAGGGACGGACGAGTGTGGAGAGATACTGGGGAGCAGCAGAGTGAATACATTTATAGGTTAGTAGAAGAAGTTTGAACAGGATGCGAAAACGGATAGGGAGCCAGTGAAGGGTCTTGAGGAGAGGGGTAGTATGAGTAAAGCGACCCTGGTGGAAGCCATCACTTTATCTTATTTCTAAAGGGCTTGGAAAACTTTTTTTTCTATTTGAGCTTCGCTCTCCATGGAGAAAAAGTATATTAATCGTAATGCATTTGAAATTCATCTCAGCAGGAAGATTTCTCATGAAATGTTACTCAGCCACTTTAAAGTACATTTATATGTCATGAACAGCCATCTCACCAGCCACATACGTATCAGTTCAATATGGAAAAAGAACCTTCTTCCTAAATTTAGAGCTGCCGTAGCATCAAGAATGCAAAGGTAGCGCTTGGAGTTGGAACCCATGCAGAGAGATTTGTTCCCTTTTCCTTTTCCACCATGCATCTCGTCTCTTTTTTTTTTTTTGGGGGGGGGGGGGTGAGTGCTTTTAGCACCAAAGAGAGAGGAGGGAATCCAGAACTGGGGTTCTGTCACCATAAGCTCCCTGAACCTTCTTCCCTTATTTTGCTTCTCTCAACTTGCTTACTCCAGTCATTGAAGTGACAGTCCTGGGTTAAGGGCCACATGCCAGGGCCCCTTATGGTCGCCAGCAATCACCAAAATCCAATCATGAGACCACACAGTATGAAAAGGGTTTCACTGTTGTTCTATCGTTCCAGGGCGCCTCCAAGGTGCTGCAGTGCCTTGACGATGAAGAGATGAAATATTAAACGGAAATTTATGCAGGACATATTTTTAAGGTGTTTTATTCTGTGATGCTGGAGCTGGAGCTCCAGCTGTGTCAGAGCTTATTTCCAATTGAAAATGGACGCTTGCACAACGAGGCCAATTAAGGAGAAATAAGGAATAGTAATGCAGGGTGGAAATAGTGAAGGTAAACAAAATAAGAAGCTTGTGTAGGAAAAAAGGATACTGTACGAGAGCGGGAAAGGAGGGGAAATTGACATACGGGTAGGACATAAGGCTTTATTTTAAAAGCAGGGCTGTTTTTTGAGGGGGTACTGAGTACCGGCACCTTTTCCATTGTCTGCTAAAATTGATCCACGGACCCCAAGTTTTAATGAAAGAGCTCAGGCTCTACACAATAATTCTGCCTTGTCATTGATTCTCTGGCTATTGTGGGGTGGGTCCCTCAGTGATCACCCCACCTCTGAAGGGTGGCCTAGCATTTGAGTACAGGCACCTTTTCCATTGTCTGCTAAAATTGACCCATGGTCCCCAAGTTTTAATGAAAGAGCTCAGGCTCTACACACCAATTCTGCCTTGTCATAGATTCTGTGACTGGTTGCAGGGGTCCTGGCTATTGTGGGGTGGGTCCCTCAGTGATCACCCCACCCCTGAAGGGTGGCCTCGCATTTGAGTACCGGCACCTTTTCCATTGTCTGCTAAAATTGACCCATGGACCCCAAGTTTTAATGAAAGAGCTCAGGCTCTACACACCAATTCTGCCTTGTCATAGATTCTGTGACTGGTTGCAGGGGGCCTGGCTATTGTGGGGTGGGTCCCTCAGTGATCACCCCACCCCTGAAGGGTGGCCTCGCATTTGAGTACCGGCACCTTTTCCATTGTCTGCTAAAATTGACCCATGGACCCCAAGTTTTAATGAAAGAGCTCAGGCTCTACACACCAATTCTGCCTTGTCATAGATTCTGTGACTGGTTGCAGGGGGCCTGGCTATTGTGGGGTGGGTCCCTCAGTGATCACCCCACCCCTGAAGGGTGGCCTCGCATTTGAGTACCGGCACCTTTTCCATTGTCTGCTAAAACTGACCCATGGTCCCCAAGTTTTAATGAAAGAGCTCAGGCTCTACACACCAATTCTGCCTTGTCATAGATTCTGTGACTGGTTGCAGGGGGCCTGGCTATTGTGGGATGGGTCCCTCAGTGATCACCCCACCCCTGGAAGGTGGCCTGTCATTTGAGTACCGGCACCTTTTTTGCTAGAAAAAAACACACTGTTTAAAAGGAACTAGAAAAACAAACTGGGGGTGGAATTATAAAATCAATATGGACAAAACAAAAAAAGTAACCCACGCAATATAAAGCACCCATATATACCCACAGCAAACTTATAGGTAAAAAAAAGGAAGGGAAAGCCTCAAAGAAGCTCGGAGGAGAGTTGAAAATTGGGAGAATTCACCCAGTATGTTTTTCCTGCATACCATTTTTTGGGTTCCGTCAAAGATAAGTGCTTTTTTCACATTTATATGAATATTGGAAGATGATGAGCACACTATCTACATTTATTGATTAAATTTATTTTTAATCATTTATTTATAATTTTTCATTTTACAAGGGTCACTTGCAAACAGCAATACAGAGATGACTGTACATTAATACAATATTAGAAGAAAACAATCTCAACTAGATAAATGGATTATATACAATCTTTCTCTTTTTTAGACCTCAAAATAAATAGGGAGAGTGAAACAAGACAAGGAGATCAATTAAACAACAGTAAACAAAGAGAACGTGGTATTAACCTGATTATCCCCAGTTATTATTCATCTGAATCATTATTCCACATTGATCGTCTGGTTGGCTTCTTCAAACCCAAAATGGTGTATAGTCAATTAATTTCGTTGGAAACTTACTTATTGTCCAATATTAGTGGAAATAATACTCCTGATTTCATTTTTTTTCTCTTTTAAAACCAGAAGTTATTTAACAATACAAACACTTGAATCCCTAAACCAATTCCCACTGATTAAGGTAATCCCAGTTTCACAGGCTTCACTCCTTTTGAATTAATATACAAGAGGAATCCTTTCAGAGAGAAAAAAAAACTTTAGGAGTCATACCTGGAACTCTGGGAAAACAACAATCTTGATATTAATCATCTGTAATAATATTCATTTTGTTCAAATTTTTCTGGTCTATTAACATTTTCAAAATCTTAACCGTTTCCTAGTCCTGTAGAACTTCATTTGCTGTATCAATTTTTCATTCTCCAAGGATTCGATTAGATTATCCATGTAGCTCACTAATAAGATTATATCTGAAGCAAAATATTTACTACCACCATTAGGTCCTGGAGCGCCTTCCAGATGATATTCAATGTAACCTCCACGGGAGCCAAAAACTCCAAGCTGATAGCTCTTACAAGTTTAGGAGTGGCACCACTGACAAGGGTTCAGCTGTAAATGACTTCAGGTTCAGCATACACTCCTAACTCACTCCTCCACTTCTTTGGGCATGGTGGTTAAATGATTTGAGAGTGATGAAGTTGTTTCCAGGTCCAAGAGTATCGACGCTCCTTCGCCGGTGCTAATCAAAGGACTCATCAACCCAGTCATCTGTGGGCAGCTCGTTGCACAGCGGTCCCACACTTGCTGCACAGGGGACAAAACGGTGGCCATCGGCAGCTGACCCCCCCATTGTCCCCTTCCTCTCAGTTAAGGCAACTGCAAATGCAAAGAGGAAAGGTCAAGTAAACAAAGACAGAACTTCAGAGGACAGCTGGGCCGTTGAGCGTACGAGCCTTGGGTCACCATCTTTCCACTCTCCCTAGTTTGGGACACTCTTTGTCTGGTTTCTCCTCAGAGCCCTGTCTGATATGGGTAACCCTTCAGCATAGCCCCTTGAGTCAATGAAACACAGAAGCCCCTCCACCACTACAAGGTGGTGTCCCTTCAGAGGGGTTATTGATTAAATTGCATACATTTTTGGAGGGGCGGCAGCGCGGGGGGGGGGGGGCAAAAGTGGTGGTGGGGGGATTGGCCACACTGGGGGGGGGGGGGCTAAAATGTTCCCTCTCACCTCTGGCTTTGACCCCCTCCCGCCAAAGTCTGGCTACACCCCTGCGCCCAACTAAGAGAATGAGAGACACTAAAGGCTAAAATCCACCACAACTAGCCATCCTGCTTATTTTCGAAAGAGATGGCTGGTCATCTTCCGACACAAATCGGGAGATGGCCGGCCATCTCCTGAACCCGGCCAAATCGGTATAATCGAAAGCCAATTTTGGCCGGCTCCAACTGCTTTCTGTCGCAGGGCTGGCCAAAGTTAAAGGGGATGTTTCGGCAGGGTATGGAGGGCGGGACAGGGGTGTGGTTATAAGATGGCTGGCTTCGGCCGATAATGGAAAAAAGAAGGCCGGCTCTGATGAGCACTTGGCCGGCTTCACTTGGTCCATTTATTTTTAGGACCAAGCCTCCAAAAAGTGCCCCAACTGACCAGATGACCACCGGAGGGAATCGGGGATCATCTCCCCTTACTCCCCCAGTGGTCACCAACCCCCTCCCACACACAAAAAAAAATTAAAAATCATTTTTTTGCCAGCCTCAAATGTCATACCCAGCTCCATGACAGCAGTATGCAGGTCCCTGGAACAGTTTTTAGTGGGTGCAGTGCACTTCAGGCAGGTGGACCCAGGCCCATACCCCCCCCCCCCACCTATTACACTTGTGGTGGTAAATGGGAGCCCTCCAACCCCCCCAAAAACCCACTGTATTCACATGTAGGTGCCCCCCTTCACCCCTAAGGGCTATGGTAGTGGTGTACAGTTGTGGGGAGTGGGTTTTGGGGGGGGATTTGGGGGGCTCAGCACACAAGGTAAGGGACAAAGCCCTTCTCTCAGTACCCTTCTCCACTACTGCCAACTCCAGGCTCCGCTCATTCTGCCTTGCCTCACCCTATGCCTGGAACAATCTTCCTTTACCCATACGCCATGCCCCCTCCCTACCCATCTTCAAATCTCTGCTTAAAACTCACCTTTTCAATGCTGCCTTCGGCGCCTAACCGCTCTAGAAATATGAAATGGCCCAATCTATCCACCCTATCAGATTAACTGTTCACTCGTCCTCCAATCTATCCACCCTATCAGATTAACTGTTCACTCGTCCTCTAGATTGTTCACTTGTCTTTAAATTGTTCTCTTGTCTTTTAGATTGTAAGCTCTTTGAGCAGGGACTGTCCTTCTATGTTTAAATTGTACAGCGCTGCGTAACCCTAGTAGCGCTTTAGAAATGTTAGTTAGTAGTAGTAGTAGTAGTAGGTATGCACCTGGGAGCTATTTTTGAAGTCCACTGCAGTGCCCCCTAGGGTGCCCGGTTGGTGTCCTGGCATGTGAGGGAGACCAGTGCACTACAAATGCTGGCTCCTCCCACAACCAAATGCCTTGGATTTGGCCGCCATTAGTTTCCATTATCGCTGAAAACCAATGCCGGCCATCTCTAAAGCCGGCCCAAATGCTGAGATTTGGCCGGCTCCGACCGTATTATCGAAACAAAAGATAACCGGCTATCTTGTTTCGATAATACGGTCAGGACACCGCTTTACGGGGCCGGCCATATAGATGGCCTGCCCTGTTTGATTATGCCCCTCCATATCACCTAAATCAGGAGGAAAGGGCTACAACTGAACTAAGAGAGACTTTAAAGCGAATGCTACATACCTGTAGAAGGTATTCTCCGAGGACAGCAGGCTGATTGTTCTCACTGATGGGTGACGTCCACGGCAGCCCCTCCAATCGGAAACTTCTCTAGCAAAGTCCTTTGCTAGTCCTCGCGCGCCCGCGCGCACCGCGCATGCGCGGCCGTCTTCCCGCCCGAAACCGGCTCGAGCCGGCCAGTCCAGTATGTAGCAAGACAATACACTTCAAGGGAAGACACAACTCCAAAGGGGAGGCGGGCGGGTTTGTGAGAACAATCAGCCTGCTGTCCTCGGAGAATACCTTCTACAGGTATGTAGCATTCGCTTTCTCCGAGGACAAGCAGGCTGCTTGTTCTCACTGATTGGGTATCCCTAGCCCCCAGGCTCACTCAAAACAACAACCATGGTCAATTGGGCCTCGCAACGGCGAGGACATAACTGAGATTGACCTAAAAAATTTACCAACTAACTGAGAGTGCAGCCTGGAACAGAACAAACAGGGCCCTCGGGGGGTGGAGTTGGATCCTAAAGCCCAAACAGGTTCTGAAGAACTGACTGCCCGAACCGACTGTCGCGTCGGGTATCCTGCTGCAGGCAGTAATGAGATGTGAATGTGTGGACAGATGACCACGTCGCAGCTTTGCAAATTTCTTCAATGGAGGCTGACTTCAAGTGGGCTACCGACGCAGCCATGGCTCTAACATTATGAGCCGTGACATGACCCTCAAGAGCCAGCCCCGCCTGGGCGTAAGTGAAGGAAATGCAATCTGCTAGCCAATTGGATATGGTGCGTTTCCCTACAGCCACTCCCCTCCTATTGGGATCAAAAGAAACAAACAATTGGGCGGACTGTCTGTGGGGCTGTGTCCGCTCCAGGTAGAAGGCCAATGCTCTCTTGCAGTCCAATGTGTGCAGCTGACGTTCAGCAGGGCAGGAATGAGGACGGGGAAAGAATGTTGGCAAGACAATTGACTGGTTCAGATGGAACTCCGACACGACCTTTGGCAAGAACTTAGGGTGAGTGCGGAGGACTACTCTGTTATGATGAAATTTGGTGTAAGGGGCCTGGGCTACCAGGGCCTGAAGCTCACTGACTCTACGAGCTGAAGTAACTGCCACCAAGAAAATGACCTTCCAGGTCAAGTACTTCAGATGGCAGGAATTCAGTGGCTCAAAAGGAGATTTCATCAGCTGGGTGAGAACGACATTGAGATCCCATGACACTGTAGGAGGCTTGACAGGGGGCTTTGACAAAAGCAAACCTCTCATGAAGCGAACAACTAAAGGCTGTCCTGAGATCGGCTTACCTTCCACATGGTAATGGTATGCACTGATCGCGCTAAGGTGAACTCTTACAGAGTTGGTCTTAAGACCAGACTCAGACAAGTGCAGAAGGTATTCAAGCAGGGTCTGTGTAGGACAAGAGCGAGGAGCTAGGGCCTTGCTGTCACACCAGACGGCAAACCTCCTCCACAGAAAGAAGTAACTCCTCTTAGTGGAATCTTTCCTGGAAGCAAGCAAGACGCGGGAGACACCCTCTGACAGACCCAAAGAGGCAAAGTCTACGCTCTCAACATCCAGGCCGTGAGAGCCAGGGACCGGAGGCTGGGATGCAGAAGAGCCCCTTCGTCCTGCGTGATGAGGGTCGGAAAACACTCCAATCTCCACGGTTCTTCGGAGGATAACTCCAGAAGAAGAGGGAACCAGATCTGACGCGGCCAAAAAGGAGCAATCAGAATCATGGTGCCTCGGTCTTGCTTGAGTTTCAACAAAGTCTTCCCCACCAGAGGAATGGGAGGATAAGCATACAGCAGGCCCTCCCCCCAATCCAGGAGGAAGGCATCCGATGCCAGTCTGCCGTGGGCCTGAAGCCTGGAACAGAACTGAGGGACTTTGTGGTTCACTCGAGATGCGAAGAGATCCACCAAGGGGGTGCCCCACGCTTGGAAGATCTGGCGCACCACTCTGGAGTTGAGCGACCACTCGTAAGGTTGCATAATCCGGCTCAGTCTGTCGGCCAGACAGTTGTTTACGCCTGCCAGATATGTGGCTTGGAGCACCATGCCGAGACGGCGAGCCCAGAGCCACATGCTGACGGCTTCCTGACACAGGGGGCGAGATCCGGTGCCCCCCTGCTTGTTGACATAGTACATGGCAACCTGGTTGTCTGTCTGAATTTGGATAATTTGATGGGACAGCCGATCTCTGAAAGCCTTCAGAGCGTTCCAGATCGCTCGCAACTCCAGGAGATTGATCTGTAGACCGCGCTCCTGGAGGGACCAGCTTCCTTGAGTGTGAAGCCCATCGACATGAGCTCCCCATCCCAGGAGAGACGCATCCGTTGTCAGCACTTTTTGTGGCTGAGGAATTTGGAAAGGATGTCCCAGAGTCAAATTGGACCAGATTGTCCACCAATACAGGGATTCGAGAAAACTCGTGGACAGGTGGATCACGTCTTCTAGACCCCCAGCAGCCTGATACCACTGGGAGGCTAGGGTCCATTGAGCAGATCTCATGTGAAGACGGGCCATGGGAGTCACATGAACTGTGGAGGCCATGTGGCCCAGCAATCTCAACATCTGCCGAGCTGTGATCTGCTGGGACGCTCGCACCCGCGAGACGAGGGACAACAAGTTGTTGGCCCTCGTCTCTGGGAGATAGGCGCGAGCCGTCCGAGAATCCAGCAGAGCTCCTATGAATTCGAGTTTCTGCACTGGGAGAAGATGGGACTTTGGATAATTTATCACAAACCCCAGTAGCTCCAGGAGGCGAATAGTCATCTGCATGGACTGCAGGGCTCCTGCCTCGGATGTGTTCTTCACCAGCCAATCGTCGAGATATGGGAACACATGCACCCCCAGCCTGCGAAGTGCCGCTGCTACTACAGCTAGGCACTTTGTGAACACCCTGGGCGCAGAGGCGAGCCCAAAGGGTAGCACACAGTACTGGAAGTGGCGTGTGCCCAACTGAAATCGCAGATACTGTCTGTGAGCTGGCAGTATCGGGATGTGTGTGTAGGCATCCTTCAAGTCCAGAGAGCATAGCCAATCGTTTTGCTGAATCATGGGGAGAAGGGTGCCCAGGGAAAGCATCCTGAACTTTTCTTTTACGAGATATTTGTTCAGGGCCCTTAGGTCTAGGATGGGACGCATCCCCCCTGTTTTCTTTTCCACAAGGAAGTACCTGGAATAGAATCCCAGCCCTTCTTGCCCGGATGGCACGGGCTCGACCGCATTGGCGCTGAGAAGGGCGGAGAGTTCCTCTGCAAGTACCTGCTTGTGCTGGAAGCTGTAGGATTGAGCTCCCGGTGGACAATTTGGAGGTTTTGAGGCCAAATTGAGGGTGTATCCTTGCCGGACTATTTGCAGAACCCACTGATCGGAGGTTATGAGAGGCCACCTTTGGTGAAAAGCTTTCAACCTCCCCCCGACCGGCAGGTCGCCCGGCACTGACACTTGGATGTCGGCTATGCTCTGCTGGAGCCAGTCAAAAGCTCGCCCCTTGCTTTTGCTGGGGAGCCGCGGGGCCCTGCTGAGGCGCACGCTGCTGACGAGAGCGAGCGCGCTGGGGCTTAGCCTGGGCCGCAGGCTGTCGAGAAGGAGGATTGTACCTACGCTTACCAGAAGCATAGGGAACAGTCTTCCTTCCCCCCAAAAATCTTCTACCTGTAGAGGTAGATGCTGAAGGCTGCCGGCGGGAGAACTTGTCGAATGCGGTGTCCCGCTGGTGGAGAGACTCTACCACCTACTCGACTTTCTCTCCAAAAATGTTGTCCGCACGGCAAGGCGAGTCCGCAATCCGCTGCTGGAGTCTATTCTCCAGGTCGGCGGCACGCAGCCATGAGAGCCTGCGCATCACCACACCTTGAGCAGCGGCCCTGGACGCAACATCAAAGGTGTCATACACCCCTCTGGCCAGGAATTTTCTGCACGCCTTCAGCTGCCTGACCACCTCCTGAAAAGGCTTGGCCTGCTCGGGGGGGAGAGCATCAACCAAGCCCGCCAACTGCCGCACATTGTTCCGCATGTGTATGCTCGTGTAGAGCTGGTAAGACTGGATTTTGGCCACGAGCATAGAGGAATGGTAGGCCTTCCTCCCAAAGGAGTCTAAGGTTCTAGAGTCTTTGCCCGGGGGCGCCGAAGCATGCTCTCTAGAACTCTTAGCCTTCTTTAGGGCCAGATCCACAACTCCAGAATCATGAGGCAACTGGGTGCGCATCAGATCTGGGTCCCCATGGATCCGGTACTGGGACTCGATCTTCTTGGGGATGTGGGGATTAGTTAGAGGTTTTGTCCAGTTCGCAAGCAATGTCTTTTTTAGGACATGGTGCAAGGGAACAGTGGACGCTTCCTTAGGTGGAGAAGGATAGTCCAGGAGCTCAAACATTTCAGCCCTGGGCTCGTCCTCCACAACCACCGGGAAGGGGATGGCCGTAGACATCTCCCGGACAAAGGAAGCGAAAGACAGACTCTCAGGAGGAGAAAGCTGTCTTTCAGGAGAGGGAGTGGGATCAGAAGGAAGACCCTCAGACTCCTCGTCAGAGAAATATCTGGGGTCTTCTTCTTCCTTCCACGAGGCCTCACCCTCGGTGTCAGACACAAGTTCACGAACCTGTGTCTGCAACCTCGCCCGGCTCGACTCAGTGGAGCCACGTCCACGATGGGGGCGTCGAGAGGTAGACTCCCTGGCCCGCATCGGCGAAGCTCCCTCCGCCGACGTAGTCGGGGAGCCCTCCTGGGAGGTGGCCGCAGTCGGTACCGCACGCGGTACCGACGTCGGGGACCTCACCCCGGGCGATGGGCCAGCCGGCGCCACGCTCGACAGTACCGGAGGGGTAGGGCGCAACAGCTCTCCCAGAATCTCTGGGAGAACAGCCCGGAGGCTCTCGTTCAGAGCGGCTGCAGAGAAAGGCAAAGAGGTCGATGCAGGCGTCCACGTCAGAACCTGTTCCGGGCGAGGAGGCTGTTCCGGGCTGTCCAGAGTGGAGCGCATCGACACCTCTTGAACAGAGGGTGAGCGGTCCTCTCGGTGCCGATGCCTGCTGGGTGCCGACTCCCTCGGCGACCCAGAGCTCTCGGTGCCGACGCGGGGAGGCGACCGGTGTCGATGCTTCTTCGATTTCTTCCGAAGCATGTCAACCGAGCTCCCCGGCACCGACGAGGAGGACGTAGAATCCAGCCGTCGCTTCCTCGGGGCCGAGGCCGAAGGAGGTCGGTCTCGGGGGGGCTGTACCGCAGGAGCCCTCAGGGTAGGAGGAGACCCACCCGAAGGCTCACCGCCACCAGCAGGGGAATGGACAGCCCTCACCTGCACTCCTGACGATGCACCACCGTCCGACGACATCAGCAGACGAGGTCCCGGTACCACCGACGTCGATGCAGCTATCCGATGTCTCGGCGCCGATGCAGAGGCCCGATGCCTCGATGCACTCGATGCAGGGGCGGCCGAGGAAGATGGTCTGGACGCTGACGACGTCGATGCACTCGAAGATCCCGGTGCCGATGCCGACGAAGAGCCCGAGAACAACACGTTCCACTGGGCTAGTCTCGCTACCTGAGTCCGCCTTTGAAGCAGGGAACACAGACTGCAGTTCTGAGGGCGGTGCTCGGCCCCCAGATACTGAAGACACGACGAGTGTCGATCAGTGAGCGAGATAACCCGGGCGCACTGGGTGCACTTCTTGAAGCCGCTGGAAGGCTTCGATGTCATGGGCGGAAAAATCGCGCCGGCGAAATCAAAGTCCGAAATGACGGAAAAAGAGCACCAAAAAATTTGTAAGGGAGAAAATCTCGACCGAGGCCGAAAAGAGGCCTACCCCGACGACGAAAGAAAACTTATCGGGGCAAAAAGCTGGAAGTACGGTGAGGATTAACACGAAACCCGGGGGGGGGGGGGTTCCGGAGCCCTTCCCGACACTTGAAAAACTTTTCCGAAGAAAAAACACGTCAAAATAAATTTGGACGCGCGAGGTCGACTTTCCGGGGCTCGACACGGCGAAAACACGACCGTACCGAGTGCGGACAAAAGAAGACTGGCCGGCTCGAGCCGGTTTCGGGCGGGAAGACGGCCGCGCATGCGCGGTGCGCGCGGGCGCGCGAGGACTAGCAAAGGACTTTGCTAGAGAAGTTTCCGATTGGAGGGGCTGCCGTGGACGTCACCCATCAGTGAGAACAAGCAGCCTGCTTGTCCTCGGAGAATATACCATTATAAGGAGTAAGAAGTTGTATCACACCATCACTGCAGTCTGCTAAACGTATGAAAGATGCTGCAATTGGAAGTGAATGAGTTTACATCTAGGCGACCTAGAAATGGTTCGTTAATGAAGTGTTGTGATCCATTTCCTTTAATCCTTTGAACAATTTGCCTTTTACTTTTCGTTATTATTCTACTGTACATACTTGTTAAATTCTGGAGGGCCCATTCAAGGGACTTTTTATCTTAAAGTCTTTTTATCCTAGAAACAGATCTACTTACTCTCGATCATACTTAAATCTACACTATCCAGATTGTATTGGCCGCAAATACAAATCTATATATGCCTCCAACTTTTCCTTCATAGGCACTCAGCTGTGGAATCAGTGGCGTAGCCAGACAGCCAGTTTTGGGTGGGCCTGAGCCCAAAGTGGGTGGGCACAAAATTTTCTCTGCTCCGCCCTCCCTCCCTCCACCACTATACCCACCATTTCTCCCTCCTCTCCACCCCTATGCCTACCATTTCTCCCCCTCCCCACCTATCCCCTCTGTATGCAGCATGTGTCCCTCCCCTCCACCTCATACACAGCCAAGACTTCTCCCTTCCTCACCCCTCCACCCCTTTGCTGCATCTCCCTCACCCACCAACCAAGCCTCATCTTTCCATCTTCCCTTCCCCCTGTGCAGCTGCTGTGTACCCCGTCTTCCCTCCCCCATGCGACATCTTCCCTCATCATCCTTCCCCCCCCCCCCCCCGTGCAGCTGCAGCATCTCACCCTCCTTGCAGGCCCGCCCAGCAGCAAAGTTCCTGACGGCGATTCCAGTCGCAGCGATTCCCACACGCTGCCTGCCGGCTGCCGCTCAACAATCTCCTCTCGCTACTACGCATTAACCCGGAAGTCTCTCCTGCAGAGGAGAGACTTCCGGGTTAGCGCTTAGTAGCACGAGGAGATTGAGCGGCAGCCGGCACTGGCAGGCAGCGTGTGGGTATCGCTGCGACTGGAATCGCCATCACTCAGGAACTTTGCTGCTGGGCGGGCCTGACCCGAACTTGGGTGGGCCCAGGCCCACCCGGGCCCGCCCGTGGCTACGCCCCTTTGTGGAATGCCTTACCCAAATTAGTAAAAACAACGCAGAACTATTTAAATTTTAGAAAGTTATTGAAGACCACCCTGTTCAAAAAGGCTTATTCTCCAGGCTCAACATAATTAAGATTTACTTATGGTTTTATATCATTTTATGGACACTAATAACTTACATTTTCTTTACTATCTTGTACATAAACTGATACCAATTTGTTCATAATTCATACTGTTATCGTATAATTGCACTTTTTGTACTGTAGCCCTTTTGCAGTTTTGTGTAAGCCACATTGAGCCTACAACTAGTGGGAAAATGCGGGGTATAAATGTATTAAATAAATAAATAAAGTCAGCAAGGTCTCCAGTTTGTTTGTTTTTTCTTTTTCTGCTGTTCTATTTCCCTAACTCTGTTCACAAATGGAAGGGGAGCCTTTAATAGTCTGGGTGCCGCGAGGTTGAGAGTGAGGAGTATTACAGTACATTCTGGCCACAGACCTTACAAATTGATTATTTACCCACATCCGGAGTGATCCTGAGCCCTGAACGACCAGAGGTTCTGCTGCAATTGGATATTATATTGTATTGTTATGAGCTGCTTGTCGTGACCTGCTTTGGACTGGCATGCTGGAAGGCAGAATATGAGCATTAAATTGAATTGAATTGAACTGACAATGTCTTCTTTAGCTCTAAGGCCAGTGTTTTCTAACCCAGTCCTGACTGCACATCTAACCGGTCTGGTTTTCTGGATAGCTACAATGAATATCTATGAGCTTTATTTGCATACAGTGGATCCCCAATGGAAGCAAATCCATTTCATGCAGACAGAAACAAACCAAAAAAAAGGCAAAGATCTGCCACAGAAATAGCAAATCAAAAGAAAAAAAGCAGATCAAAAAAAGACAAAAAAATAGAACAGGAGGGTAACAGAAGAAATGGTTTATTACAAGTTACCCGACGTGGCCACGTTTCGCCCTCAGGCTGCGTCGGGGGTAAAACCGTGGCCACGTCGGGTAATCCATTTCATGTGCCTTCATTAGGGATATCTTGAAAATCTGACCGGTTAGGTATGCCTCCGTGACTGGATTAGGAAACCCTGCCCTGGGCCTTTCTCCCCATTTGCTGTTTGATTAACACTGCTCTGAATTTATTACACTGAGATGTCCTTCCTTAAGGACTTCTACCTAAGCGTAGAAGGCCACCAAGATCTTCTCCTATTTTCTACCAGGGGGCAAGACTCTAGGGTAGCCAAGCAGTGAGATAAGGGAGGCTGGGCCTGCCTGTTCTTCAGTGGTCAGGGTATCTCCTATATAAGAGGCCCCTCTATCTAATGGTAGGAGTGTTTTTGCTTCCTGCCTTCCACCAAAGATGCTGTGGGTAGAGAATGACATGGGGATGGGGAACTGAAGTAACTTTGTGAACAAGGACAGAGCCTGTGGGGACAGGGCGGGGACAGATCCCCAGGGTGGGAATGGGGACAGGGATAAACTTTGTCCCTGTGTCATTTTCTGCTTTGAAGCCTGTTAATGAATTGGAAGGTTATTTATGTTTGAGTGATGCAGATCTTGATATTTAGATTTTTTGCAAAAACAAGCAAACATGCTGGCCACAACTAGCAAAATTTGCATGGGGGATCCTGTACATTCCTGGTACCAGAACATCTTCTAAGAAGACATTTTCTATTGCAGGAAGGACTGTGGAAGACGGGAGAGCTAGACTGAATCCTGAGATTGTTGATGACTTCTTATTCATCCACAGATTAAAAAATCATAACAGTACTTATAGGGCATATTTCTCCCCTGCTAGGGTATACAAAACGGGTTGTATTTTGTACTGCTGTACATTTTAAAAGGATGGATTACGATTCCTTGGGGTAGTAGAAGACAGCTATTGTTGGGGTTGGAAGGGTAGAGGGAGATGGTGAGGGGGTTACTATAGTTGCTCACTGTTATTATTGTTTTCTATTTGTGATTTATAAACAACAGTTGCACAGCATATTGTTCCTTTTTATACTTTAATAAAAAGATTTAAATATAAAATCATACATGTTTGAGGCTTCTGCAGATGATGACAGAGTCTATAGTGATGGGGTGGGGACGGAGACAGAACCTGCAAGGATGGGACAGGGATGGAGACAGGTCCTGCGGGGCTTTACCACCCTTATGATCGAAGATAATAGCATGCAAATTTATGCGCACTATTATCTCTAATTATAGGGTAAAGTGCGGGAGGATTGTGCATGAGCATGCACTCAGACACAATCCTCCCGTCATGCACAATCCTCCCGCACTTGTTTGACAGATCTGGGCTGTCAAAAGCCCAGACCAGTCAAACACAGGGGCTGGAGGTCCATGGGACCACCAGACTCCCTGAAACAGGAAGACTTTGATGGCCTAGTACTCCCACTGAACTTCTACCCCTAGCTAGCTACACGGGAGCTAGAGGTCTGGGGGACCTCCAGTCCCCCAACCCCTCCAACACAAGTTCACGGGGGGCTGGAGATCCTGAAAAGATGGCGACAGGAAAACCTTCTCCTCCGCCAACCGAGGTATTAGTTGAAGAGATTCGAGCATTAAGAGATCGGACATCAAAGCACTATGAAGCAGATTTATCATCACTTACCGTATCTCTTTCGGCGTTCCAGGTTCGAGTTGAATCTTTAGAATCTTGGCAAGATCAAGCTATGCTGAGTTTTACACAACATAAAGAACAAATGCTTCATTAATTTAAAAAACTGGAACAGGAAATCAAAGATCTCTCCAACTGTAATAGACGAAACATCAGGATCCTTGGTCTCAAGGAAGAAATAGAGGGCACAGACATGACCCATTTCTTCACCAAATAGATTCTGGAGATTTTGAAACTGATACATAGGGCCCTGTTTACTAAGCAGCGTTATAGGCGCGTTCATGTTTTTAATTTACGTTAATCATGTACATGCCTACAATATCCCTATAGGCGCCTACACGGCTAGCGCGTTAGCTAAGTGTAGGCACGCTAAAAACACTAACGCACCTTAGTAAACAGGGCCCCAAGACCTCTCTAGAATTTGAGTGGGCTAACCACACACCTTCGCAGCTAAAATCAGGTCTTCCACATCCAAGGGCTGTTGTTGCTAAACTGCTTCATTTCCCGCAAGCACTACAAATCCCGACAACAGCATGAGGATCCCCCAATTTACAGTATGATGGGAGTGGCCTAGTGGTTAGGGTGGTGGACTTTGGTCCTGGGGAACTGAGTTCAATTCCCACTTCAGGCACAGGCAGCTCCTTGTGACTCTGGGCAAGTCACTTAACCCTCCATTGCCCCATGTAAGCTGCATTGAGCCTGCCATGAGTGGGAAAGTGCGAGGTACAAATGTAACAAAAATAAAATAGATACTATTGGAGATTCTACATGGAATGTTGCTACTATTGGAGATTCTACATGGAATGTTGCTATTCCACTAGCAACATTCCATGTAGAAGGCTGCGCAGGCTTCTGTTTCTGTGAGTCTGACGTCCTGCGTCAGACTCACAGAAGCAGAAGCCTGCGCGGCCACATTGGTGATCTGCAAGGGCCGACTTCTACATTGAATTTTGCTAGTGGAATAGCAACATTCCATGTAGAATCTCAAATAGTAGCAACAGTGGAGGAGTGGCCTAGTGGTTAGGGTGGTGAACTTTGGTCCTGAGGAACTGAGTTGGATTGCCACTTCAGGCACAGGCAGCTCCTTGTGACTCTGGGCAAGTCACTTAACCCTCCATTGCCCCATGTAAGCCGCATTGAGCCTGCCATGAGTGGGAAAGCGCAGGGTACAAATGTAACAAAAATAAAATAGATACTATTGGAGATTCTACATGGAATGTTGCTATTCCACTAGCAACATTCCATGTAGAAGGCTGCGCAGGCTTCTGTTTCTGTGAGTCTGACGTCCTGCACGTACGTGCAGGACGTCAGACTCACAGAAGCAGCAAGCCTGCGCGGCCACATTGGTGATCTGCAAGGGCCGACTTCTAGTGGAATAGCAACATTCCATGTAGAATCTCAAATAGTAGCAACAGTGGAGGAGTGGCCTAGTGGTTTTTGGTCCTGAGGAACTGAGTTCGATTCCCACTTCAGGCACAGGCAGCTCCCTGTGACTCTGGGCAAGTCACTTAACCCTCCATTGCCCCATGTAAGCCGCATTGAGCCTGCCATGAGTGGGAAAGCGTGGGGTACAAATGTAACAAAAAAGAAAATACCAATTGTTCTAGATTTGGCCAAATCCACAGCAAGAAAAAGAACATCTTTTTTTGAACACGAAAGAGCGTCTAAAGTCTCTAGGGGCACGATTTGGACTTCAGTACCCAGCTCGCATTACCATTAATAACTCCACGTATTCATTGAATTCGCCAGAACAACTCCAAAATTACTTGGATCAACTGCAACCACAAGGACCGACCAGTTGAATGTATTCTCTCTCTTTTCGTTGTTAGAAACAACTCTTAAGAGTACTTATATTCTTTATGGCTGCATAAATATAAGCTATTCGATTCTGAAGTGTTAACATTCATCCTTTGACGCGCTAATCTCTTGTTTAAATATCTGTTGAAATGCATAACCTTGAATATGTTAAATTTTTCTTCTGCTCTTGGTGTTGTGTTGAATATTCAGATACTTTAATCCGGTACTTATTGTTGAAATTAAGCACTCCATTTTGCACTGCTTATTTATAAGGATATTTAAATTACACTAATCTAGTTTCATGAGCAACCTTTTCATTGGGATTTTATTGTTCTTGTTTATACATTTCGCAGGAGAAAGGTGATGTGGTCTCCTTTGCTTTCGCTCTCCAGTTCCATATATACTACCGCACTTTTGGCTGAACTTTTACATTTCTTAGGGCCCCTTTGACCAAGCGGCAGTAAAAGGGGTCCTGCGGTGGTGTTGGCACGCCTGGTTGCCGTGTGCCGAGACCCCCCTTTTACCGCCGCCCAGAAAAAAGGAAATTCTGGGCAGGAGACGGAAATGTCCTTGCTGTGTGGCCATTTCCCCGGGGAGCCCTTACTGCTACCTATTCAGGAGGCTCTAAGGGGTGACGCACTACTCTGGCAGTACTTCTGATACAAATTATATTAGAATTGCGTAGGTGTCACTATGGGCCCCTTTTACTAAGGCAGCCTAGTCGATTTGGGGCCCTTTTACTAAGCCGCATAGGTGCGTACGTGCGTCGTACTCATGTCAGTTTTATTTATTTTGCACATTTATACCCCACGTTTTTCCCACAGTTTTGCAGGCTCAAAGTGGCTTACAATGTACTGATTGGCAATCGCCAGATCAGAGGAGATACGGTTACAATTAAATTAGGTAGACCAGAACAAACAGGGAAAGAAGAAGATAGGGAAAGGATAAAAGTGTCTACAATGGTTCGAAGAAATGTTGGTAAGATGGACTTCAGGTTATATGGTAACTTCTTGGAGTAGGCTGAACCTCTAATTCGACCGGACGCACCAAGATGACCTTGCATGATGGAAATGGAGCTGAAATCTGTTTCTTTTATCCGTCCACTCCTGCTCCCATGGCAACTGGCGCAGCGACCCACTCACCATCCGACATCTTCAACGATAAACAGCTGGATGAAATGTGGCAGCCAACAATCAGTCATAGCAGGCCGTTTTTGCAGATGGAATCGGCAGGACAGCACTGTCCAAGAGGACCCAACGGTGCCGCCGTAAGGTCCAATGGTCAGCAACCGACCAAGCAGCAGGCTGACATCGGGGGGAGACCCGCAGCACTGAAGAAGCCAGCAACCCGGAGGAACAGAGAGATGCCCGCAGTCGGTGGGCCAAACAAGCCCACTGTAACGCGCTGGATCCCACTGGGTGACCCAGAACTGGTCCGCACCCACCTGCAGCCGCCTCCACACCCCCGATGTAATTGCGCCAACCTCCTGCCGGACGCTAGTGGCAAGAGGGAAACAAACGACCGAAGATAGGGGAACTGGTGACAAACAAAGCTCCGCAGTTACCAACGATGACACAACCGAAAAGATATGGCCAGACTGCAGCCAGGCAACGGGCCGCAGCGGCGATGGTATCAGGAGCCCAGGTGGCAGTTTCATTTTCTACACGCGTCCACTACGTGCCCTGGAAAATTGCTGGTGCGTGGCGCTAACAGGGCAGTAGTCAGCACTGTACACATGCAGAAAAATTACCACCCGGTTAACACGCGAGACCTTATCGCTATGTCAATGGATGGCGGTCAGATCTCAGGCCCAAAATGGACGCGCGGCAATTTTAATTTTGCCGCACGTCCATTTTCGCCAAATAAAGAGAGGCCTTTTTTGCAGGTGCGCTGAAAAATGGACCTACATGTGTCCAATACACGCATCTACAGGAGCGCAGGCCATTTTTCAGCACGCCTTAGTAAAAGGACCCCTAAGTGCATGCTGAATGCTGAGATATCCATAGGAATAATGTCAGCTACCACTGTCTCTGTGCTGTGATTTTTATGAAATCCTGGCTGAGATGGATGTAAAATATTATTCGTGAACAGATAATCATCTAATTGTTTAGAAATAAAGCCTTCCATAATCTTAGGAAATACTGGAATAGATGCCTCTGGGCGGTAATTAGGTAAAGACCAATTACTATTTAAGTTCTTACGTATAGGTGT
Source organism: Microcaecilia unicolor (assembly GCF_901765095.1). Taxonomy (NCBI): domain Eukaryota; kingdom Metazoa; phylum Chordata; class Amphibia; order Gymnophiona; family Siphonopidae; genus Microcaecilia; species Microcaecilia unicolor. Next base: position 344,621,644 of record NC_044035.1, on the reverse strand, counting down.
TAGAACAAGTTCACAACTGGTATCTAAAAATCTACCATCAGTCAAAACCAAATAGTTAAAGCCGTCAGAAACCCATCATTCATATTATTCAGTAAAAATCCTGGACATGGGTCTAAGACACAATTAGATTTGGAAAAAGTTTTTATTAACGATTTTACTTCAACAGGAGTCATGAGTGCAAATTTTCTCCATAACCTATCCGATAGCTGGGACACCCTTTGCATAAATCATTTGCATAGGCTCTTCTGAAATAACAGTATGTAATTGTTTTCGAATAGTCGCCATCTTTACCTCAAAATAAGAGACCAAGGTGGATGCTGAGGGTGGAATAGAACCATTTTGAGAAGTCAGATTAGTGATATCAAAGAGGTTGTCAACCAAGCAGAATGGTTTATGGACATCTAAAATTTGCTATCTTCTATTTGCTTGGAGTAAAATTCACATTTTTTTTTTTTTTAGTGATCAGTTGCTCGTATAGTGAAATCTCAGAATGTCAGATCTTTATATGTTCCAGAGACATTGATTTTCTCCAGACTCGATCACTTTTTTTCTACAATTTTTCTTTAAAATTAAAAGTTCTTCATCAAACCATTTCTCTAATTCATGTAAGATCTTAGCCTCTGATTTCTATGATGCTATATTTATTTTATTTTTGTTACATTTGTACCCTGCGCTTTCCCACTCATGGCAGGCTCAATGTGGCTTACATGGGGCAATGGAGGGTTAAGTGACTTGCCCAGAGTCACAAAGAGCTGCCTGTGCCTGAAGTGAGAATCAAACTCAGTTCCTCAGGACCAAAGTCCACCACCCTAACCTCTAGGCCACTCCTCCACTGTTGCTACTATTGGAGATTCTAAATGGAATGTTGCTATTCCACTAGCCTGAAACCACTTAAAATCTCCAAAATCACAAAATCCTTGGAAGAATCAAACACGCAAATCACAATACCAAAGATTAGAACTGGGTGTGTGCAAACAATTCACAAGCCAACTGTTAAGTTAAAGTTATTATAGGGAGCCCTCGGAAAATACTACTTTACGGCAATTTCACATTATTTGCCTAGTAGCATAGTCTCTCTTCATCGGGTCGTCCCTTGATAAACTATTGGTGAATGCTGTGATTGTTGCAAACACACTGCCGAGAGTGCTCAAAAAATATATATAATGTGTGCTTTAAATATAAAAAATGAAAAAACTTTAACTTAACTTGCATGCCACTGCATGTCTCACGTTGTTGGAGTCCACTTAGGCTTCCCCTAAATTACGCGTAATTTAGGGGAAGCCTAAGTGGACTCCAACAACGTGAGACATGCAGTGGCATGCAAGTTAAGTTAAAGTTTTTTCATTTTTTATATTTAAAGCACACATTATATATATTTTTTGAGCACTCTCGGCAGTGTGTTTGCAACAATCACAGCATTCACCAATAGTTTATCAAGGGACGACCCGATGAAGAGAGACTATGCTACTAGGCAAATAATGTGAAATTGCCGTAAAGTAGTATTTTCCGAGGGCTCCCTATAATAACTTTAACTTAACAGTTGGCTTGTGAATTGTTTGCACACACCCAGTTCTAATCTTTGGTATTGTGATTGGCTATTCCACTAGCAACATTCCATGTAGAAGGCTGCGCAGGCTTCTGTTTCTGTGAGTCTGACGTCCTGCACGTACGTGCAGGACGTCAGACTCACAGAAGCAGAAGCCTGCGCGGCCACATTGGTGATCTGCAAGGGCCGACTTCTACATGGAATGTTGCTAGTGGAATAGCGGGATTTGGACCATCTAGAAACAAATCAAGCAGGTAGGACCCATAGGAACAAGCACTTTGTAAATATATCCCGGGAAGAACAAACAGCTCTACAGCAATTATCCACAGATCCGGATATTATTATACGTCCGGCAGATAAAGGCGGGTCGATCGTCATTCAAAATAAACAATCTTATGTTCAGGAAGTAAGTCGACAACTTCAGGATCCAGAAGTTTACCAAGTGCTATCAATGGACCCTAAAGAGACTCTACAAATTACCATTTCTGAGTTAGTAGAGAAAGCAGTCCAACAGGCAATGTTAACAAAGGCTGAGGCAAGATTTTTACAACTATCCGAACCACGGACTCCAGTGTTTTATACGGTACCTAAGGTACATAAAAGTTTAATACAACCCCCGGGACGCCCGATAGTGTCTCTCACGGGTACAGTCCTAGAACCATTGTCCAAGATGTTGAATCACTTCCTTCAACCATATGTTAGATTAGCTAGATCGTACATACAAGATACAGCACACTTTTTGAGGCATGTTGAGAACATAGAGTATGTATCCCCGATGGTTTTCCTTGTGACATTGGACATTGAGGCTTTATATTCAAATATCCCACAGGAGGCTGCTTTAGGGATAGTACGGAAGACTCTTAGTGATCGGGGTTCAGACGACAGAATTTCCACTGACCTATTGGTGGCTTTTGCTGCGTTGTTACTCAAGAATAATTATTTTGAATTCGATCATACATTTTACCTACAGAAGAAGGGCGTAGCAATGGGCACTGCTGCCGCTCCTAGTGTTGCTAACTTGTATGTTAGCCAATTTGAGGAAGATAACTTATACCAGTCACAATGGTACAAGGACAATATTACCAATTGGCTTCGCTTTATCGACGATGTATTCTTCCTATGGACTGGGACTCAAGAACAATTAGAGCAATTTTTACAATGGCTCAATAATTTAGACAGTAATTTAAAATTTACGCTCAACAGCAGTCCCACTAACATCTCATTTTTGGACTCCTGGATTTATAAGGTATCGGGCAAATTACATGCCACAGTATATCATAAACCCACTGATCGTAACACTCTTTTGTCATGGCATAGCCATCATCCACACAAATTGAAGTGGTCTCTTCCGGTAGGTCAGTTTTTACGTCTCCGTAGAATCTGCTCTACAGATGAAGCCTTCAAAGATCAAGCTCGTATGCTTATATTAAAGTTGCAAGCAAGAGGGTACACTCAGAAGTGCATACAACAAGCATATAAAAGAGCTTGGTACGCTCAGCGTTCATTACTGTTATTGAATAAAGAAAAAGAACAAATGGAAAAAACTGTCTGTGTATTGGGTTTTTCTACCTTGGCTCCTGCGGTTGCTCATTTAATTTTTAAGCATTGGCAGGTGCTCACTTTTCATCCAGTGTTTCAAGAATACCCCTGTATTGCTTACACGAGGGGTAGAAATTTAAAAGATCAATTGGTACATACACATTTTTCTTCGGAGCTCCAAACAATAACATCTGGATGCCATCAACCATGTGGACAGTGCCAGTTTTGTGCTCAAACTAGCACGATGACTCAGTGGACTCATGTCAATACCCAACGCACGTATAAAATGGAACAACACACCACTTGTCTTTCATCTTATGTGGTGTATATAATATACTGTCCGTGTTCCTTACAGTATGTTGGACGTACCATGAGGACTATGAGAGTAAGACTCATAGAACATAAAAGCAAGTTAAAAACTAAAACGTTATCGGCTCCTCTAGTACCTCATTGTTTGCAACATCATCATACTTTTAAGGATCTCAGATGGTTCATCATAGAACAGGTTCCGGAGTCGAACGGAGGACGTGACCGGATTACAGCGTTAACGAGGAGAGAACAGTGGTGGATACATAGGTTACATACAGTCAATCCATATGGGTTGAATGAATCTGTGGAATGGAATTCTATGATCTAATTTGACTCAGAACATGTCATTATTCCACATCCTCGATACTAACTTTTTTAAGTTCTTTAAATAAATAATAATTTTTTAATGCTTTCATGTTTTTTCATGTTAGATCTAAGTAGTATGAAGTTGGACTAGTTGAGTGGCATTAACATGTACAGTATACATTGAGAGATGTGCATCATTTCAAGTCTTTGTAACAGACACTGAGGGGAGCTTATTTCATCAATGCCAGATTTTTGTTTCCACAGTGACGTTGACGCGACGCGTCAGTACCTTGCAAAAAGTCATTAAATAGCGCCTACGAAGAACAACAGAGAGTACTACGAGAAGCTGCGTGCATAGACTGTTGGGAATTCGGAGCGGGCCATTCTAACCCGAGTCCCTGATGAAAGCAGTGAAACCCGCGGCGTCGGGCGCAATTTAGGGGAAGCCTAAGCGGACTCCAACAGCAAAAGAATATGTAGTGGCATTCAAGATAAGTTTAAGTTTTTCATTTTATTCATTTTTTTCATTTAGAGCACGCATATTTTTGAGCACTTGGTAGAGTGTGTTTGCAACAGCACTTATAAATAGTTAAATAAAGGGACGACCCAATGAAGAGAGACTATGCCACTAGGCAAAAAACAATGAAGTTGCCTTAAAGCGGTATCTTCCGAGGGCTCCCAAATCAATACATAATAATATAAAATATTATATACGAAAAAACTAAAAATGTAATAAAATCACTATATAGATAAGCTGTTTGCACACACACAGTTCTTATCTTTGGACTTGTGAAGAGCGTGATTATATTTACCAAAGATTTTGTAGTTTGGAGATTTAAGTGGTTTCAGCTAGTGGAATAGCAACATTTCATGTAGAATCTCAAATAGTAGCAACAGTGGAGGAGTGGCCTAGTGGTGGACTTTGGTCCTGAGGAACTGAGTTCAATTCCCACTTCAGGCACAGGCAGCTCCTTGTGACTCTGGGCAAGTCACTTAACCCTCCATTGCCCCATGTAAGCCGCATTGAGCCTGCCATGAGTGGGAAAGCGCAGGGTACAAATGTAACAAAAATAAAATAGATACTATTGGAGATTCTACATGGAATGTTGCTACTATTGGAGATTCTACATGGAATGTTGCTATTCCACTAGCAACATTCCATGTAGAAGTTGGAATGTTGCTATTCTACTAACTTCAAAGATAAGAACTGTGTGAATGCCCACAGCCTACCTATAGGGAATTAATTTGCTTTAATTGTTGCAAAACCCAAACATCCATATACCATATTTCAATACATGTATAGATTTACTAGTTTGGGAACCCTCGGACGATACCACTTAAAGGCAATTTCATGAATTCCTGCCTAGTGGCTTAGCATCTCTTCATTGGGTTTTCCCTTAATTAACTGTTTATCATGCTATTTATAGTGCTGTTGCAAACTCACTCAAAAAGTGCTAAAAATATACGTGCTTTAAGTGAAAAACTTGTAAAAAAACTTATCTTAAGTTCTAGTCCGTGTCTCTCGCTGTTGGAGTCCGCTTAGGCTTCCCCTAAATTGCACCCGACGCCGCGGGTTTCAAAACTTTCATCAGGGACTCGGGTTAAAAATGCCCGCCTTGAATTCACAACAGTCTATGAGCGCAGACATCGGAAAACCATACTAAGCCACTAGGCAGGAATTCATGAAATTGCCTTTAAGTGGTATCGTCCGAGGGTTCCCAAACTAGTAAATCTATACATGTATTGAAATATGGTATATGGATGTTTGGGTTTTGCAACAATTAAAGCAAATTAATTCCCTATAGGTAGGCTGTGGGCATTCACACAGTTCTTATCTTTGGATTTGTGAAGCGTGTAGTTGAGTTACCAAAGATTTTGTGCATTGAGGAGATTTTAAGTGGTTTCTGCTATTCTACTAACAACATTCCATGTAGAAGTCAGCCCTTGCAAATCACCAATGTGGCCGCGCAGGCTTCTACATGGAATGTTGCTAGTGGAATTGCAACATTCCATGTAGAATCTCCAATAGTAGCAACATTCCATGTAGAATCTCCAATAGTATCTATTTTATTTTTGTTACATTTGTACCCCGCGCTTTCCCACTCATGGCAGGCTCAATGCGGCTTACATGGGGCAATGGAGGGTTAAGTATTTTCAGAAGATGGTCATACCAATTATTGAACAAATCATTTGGAGAAATAGTGTCCACCAACCTTTGTAATTTAGTCCAACATCCATCTTGCTTCTGGTTTTCCTCAAAACTTTAGAACTACGTGCCTTGGAGCCTGATCCCCGCCAAAAAATGGTAAAATCACATTAAAAATGACCTGTCCATGGAAGCAGGGATCAATCATTAAAACTTAATGTAAAATCCTGCGACTTAACATATGACATCGCAAGAACATCAAGAGTATGACCTTTATTGTGAGAACTGGGGGATATTAGGTCGATCATAAGAACATAAGAGTAGCCATACTGGGTCAGACCAATGGTCCATCTAGCCCAGTATCCTGTTTTCCAAACAGTGGCCAAGCCAGGTCACAAGTACCTGGCAGAAACCCAAATCGTGGCAACACTCCATACTACAAATCCTAGGGCAAGCAGTTGCTTCCCATGTCTGCCTCAGTAGCAGACTATGGACTTTTCCTCCAGGATTTTGTCCAAACCTTTTTTAAATCCATTCCAGATACACTAACCACTGTTACCACATCCTCCGGCAAAGAGTTCCAGAGCTTAACTATTCGTTGAGTGCAAAAAATATTTCCTCCTATTTGTTTTAAAAGTATTTCCATTTAACTTTGAGTGTCCCCTAGTCATTGTACTTTTGGAACGAGTAAAAAATCGATTTATTTCTACTCATTCTACACCACTCAGGATTTTGTAGACCTCAATCATATCTCCCCTCATCTGTCTCTTTTCCAAACTGACGAGCCCTAACCTCTTTAGCCTTTCCTCATACGAGAGGAGCTCCATCCTCTTTATCATTTTGGTCGCTCTTCTTTGCTAATTCCGCTATATCTTCTTTGAGATACGGTGACCAGAACTGAATGCAATACTCAAGGTGTGGATGCACCATGTAGCGATACAAGGACATTATAGCATTTTCGGTCTTATTCACCATCCCTTTCCTAGTAATTTCTAGCACCCTGTTTGCTTTTTTGTCCGCCGCCACACACCAAGCAGAAGATTTCTGCATATCATCTAGAACAACACCTAGGCATTTTTCTTGAGTGCTGATCCCCAAGGTGGACCCTAGCATCGGGTAACTATGATTCGGATTATTCTTTCCAATGTGCATCACCTTGCATTTGTCCACATTAAAATTTCATCTGCCATTTGGATGCCCAGTCTTCCAATTTCCTAAGGTCTTCCTGCAAGATGTCACAGGTATTTAGAAATTCAAGCAACTGCTAAGCCTGAGAGTCGAAGGTATTGTCAAGATGCAAATTAACATCTCCAACAAGCAAAATTGCTGAATATCGTAACGTATATTTAGCTAAAAGTTCATACAGGGAATCTCGACAACTTACCCATTTACCCTGGGGAATGTATATGACAACACAACCTAATATACCAACAAACGCAGAATCATGAACAGCACAACATACAGTTTGGTTAGCGACGTGGACTACGCAAAATATTTCTGGTGCTACGTAACTGCAGTCTCCTTCCTGACTCCGCCCACACACCACCCCGGTACTAACCTCATAATCAGTGTTGCCAGGTGGGCGGTTTTACCGCCCAATTGGGCGGTTTTCCGCGACCCGCCGTGGGAAATTTTTGCCCGCGGCGGGTTGCGGTTTTTTGGGCTTTTGTGTCTTTTGGGTGGTTTTTAAGGCGTTTTTTTCGGCCGTGGGGGGCGGGGTTAGTGATGTTTTGGGCGGGGTTAGTGACGTTCTGGGCGGGGCCGATGACGGGGGAGGCGGGGCCGATGACGGCGGGACGGGGTTGATGACGCGGGGGTGGGGGTGTAAGGGGCGGGGTTTGAGTTTGGGTGGGTTTTGGGCTGGATTTGGGCTCCTTTGGGTGGGAAAAAAATTTTCCACCTGGCAACCCTGCTCATAATGCCGTGGTGGTCAGAGGGGATAATCAGAAGCACTGTGTACGACGTATATGACTCTGAATATCCAGGGCCAGCTGCTAAACCCCTTTCAATATCTACCCCAATGCATTCATTATGAAAGAAAATACCATAAATATTATGATTCTTTTTATTTCTGTGACCTTGTATTTTAAGATTCAGCTCAGTAGAATTAGTCATCTGTGGAAGGGCTGCTGACTGGAATAAATCCTGGAGTCAGCCTTCAGAGGGGCTCTAAACAGATGAGTGACATCACTTTATTAATGTTCCAGTGTTCCTTTCAGTCTGCAGAGACCCAGATGAACAAGAGACAGAGAGAAGGTGACTTCACCTCGCTTCATACCCATAGCATAGGAAGCTTTGAATATCACATCAAGGACAGAGAACGAACCAAATTTCTTCCGCCCAGTGTTTCCCCTTTTATTAATTCAAACCTTTCGATTCGGTGTATCTTTTTCATAGACAGGGCTTTTTTTTTTTTGGTCCTGATTCATATACCTTATTTCTATGGAGTATCTGTGCCAACTTTAAACATGCAAATAAGCGAGGCTCTAAGGTGAAAGAATCAGAATTTTTATAGCAACTTGATATATGCAACGGATAAGGTTTACTGTGCCTGCGCCTTCATTACAATACCTGTCTCAAAATGTATTACACAGGGACTGATGCTCTCTGGTGTAGATGGTAAGCCGTTCTTAACATCTTTTCTACCCGCAGAGCTATATTAACTGTGAACTAATTTGGCACCTCCATTTTTCTTAAGAAAGCCTGCAGCCTTCGGTGTCTCACTCCTTCAGTTTCCCTTTCAGTGTTTTTGTTATTACCCTATTGTAACATTAGAAATCAATTAGCACTAAGGCACAATATCTTGTCAAGACTGTGCCAAGCCTGCTTTGAATCATAGTTTTCTTTGGTTTTATGCACTTGAATAAAGACTAAGGAGGCTAGGGTTTTTCACCTTGGAGAAGAGACGGCTGAGGGGAGACATGATAGACGTATATAAAATAATGAGTGGAGTGGAACAGGTGGATGTGAAGTGTCTGTTCACGCTTTCCAAAAATACTAGGACTAGGGGGCATGCGATGAAACTACAGAGTAGTAAATTTAAAACAAATCGGAGAAAAAAAAAGTTTTCACCCAACGCATAATTAAACTCTGGAATTCGTTGCCGGAGAACGTGGTGAAGGCAGTTAGCTTGGCAGAGTTTAAAAAGGGGTTAGACGGTTTCCTAAAGGACAAGTCCATAAACCACTACTAAATGGACTTGGGAAAAATCCACAATTCCAGGAATAACATGTATAGAATGTTTGTACGTTTGGGAAGATCGCCAGGTGCCCTTGGCCTGGATTGGCCGCTGTCGTGGACAGGATGCTGGGCTCGATGGACCCTTGGTCTTTTCCCAGTGTGGCATTACTTATGTACTTATATACTTATGAACATAAGTCTCGCAGACTTCAAGTTTTGGGTCTATGCTCTAGATCAGTGATGGCGAACCTATGGCATGCGTGCCAGAGAGGGCACGCAGAGCCCTCTCTGTTGGCATGCGTGCCGTCGCCTCAGCCAGAGTCGTACTGCCGCTATGAACTGTTGGCGCAATCATGCTAGCAGTTCAAAGTTGTGTTGGAGCGGAGGAGAGACCCACCGGAAGTTCGTTCTCTCCTCCCTTCGAGTTCCAGGCCCCCTCCCTCTGAATTTTGAAAGTCATCTATTTTACCTCGTTGGGGTTAGGGTGGCAGCATGCAGGCTCATCTCGGTGCTTAGTTCAGTTTTCCTTTCTCTCTCTCTCTCAGCTCTGGTCCCGCCCTTGCGGAAACAGGAAATGAGGGCGGGACCAGAGCTGAGAGACAGAGAGAAGGGAAAACTGAAAACTGAACTAAGCACCAAGCTGAACCTGCTTTTTACCACTGCTGCCGCCCTAACCCCAAAGAGGTAAGATAGATGACTTTTAAAATTTGGAGGGAGGGGGCCTGGAACTCGAAGGGAGGGGGGACCCTGGAACTGGGAGGGAGGTTAAATTGCCCTGTTAGCACTTTGCGATAAATAATTAGATTTTGGGTTGCTGTTTGGGCACTCGGTCTCTGAAAGGTTCGCCATCACTGCTCTAGATAAACCACTCCTGGGCATATCACCACATAGGGGCCCTTTTACTAAGCCACTGAGGCATGTACGCGCATCCTACGTGCATCAGTTTTGAACTACCGTGTGGCCAGGGCAGTAAATTCATTTTCAATGCGCATCCAGTAGACGTGCCAGAAAATATTTTTTATTTTCCGGCGTGCGGCACTAACCGGGCAGTAATCGGCTTTGTATGCGTGTAGACCATTACCGCCCAGTTAACGCATGAGACCTTACCACTAGGTCAATGGATCTCAGGCCCAAATTGGATTTTCGCTAAATTTCATTTTGCCGCACATCCATTTTTGGCCAAAAAAGGCCTTTTTTTGCAGGCGCGCTGAAAAGTGGACATGCCCATGCCCAATACATGCATCTACACCAGCGCAGGCCTTTTTTTCAGTGCACCTTAGTAAAAGGACTCTTTAGAAGAGTTCAAAAGAATGTAATCTTCAGCTTTTCTTTTATGGGTCTATTCCAATGTGTTCTTTCCCGAGTTCCCAAGCAAGAATGCTAGACATCAGATTAGACTCTAAAATCCTCAGGGCATTATAATTTTCTGAATGCCCACGACTCGCCCATTCCATGCCCATGGCTGCGCCCCCGTTTTGGCAGTGCACATTACAATTTATGCGCACCACTTTACAGAATACACTTAGCAAGTTGTGCACGTAAATTCTAATTAATGGCAATTAGTATCAATAATAGGTACATAAGTATTGCCATACTGGGAAAGACCAAAGGTCCATCGAGCCCAGCATCCTGTTTCCAACAGTGGTCAATCCAGGTCACAAATACCTGGCAAGATCCCAAAAAAGTACAAAACATTTTATACTGCTTACCCCAGAAATAGTGGATTTTCCCCAAGTCCATTTAATAATGGTCTATGGACTTTTCCTTTAGGAAGCCGTCCAAACCTTTTTTAAACTCCACTAAGCTAACCACCTTTACCACATTCTCTGGCAATGAATTCCAGAATTTAATTATACATTGAGTGAAGAAAAATGATAAAGGGGATGGGGCGACTTCCCTATGAGGAAAGGCTAAAGCGGCTAGGGCTCTTCAGCTTGGAGAAGTGGTGGCTGAGGGGAGATATGATCAGGGGCGTATCTGGACTCCGGCGGTAGGGGGGGGGCAGAGCCAGAGGGAGGGGGCACATTTTAGCCCCCCCCAATGACCCCCCCCCCCGCCGCCGCCATTGCCAGAACCCCCCCACCATTGCCTGATCCCCCCAACAACGATTCTCCACCCTCCCCCCCCTGCCGTCAACCCTCCCCCACTGCCGTTGCTTACCTTTGCTGGCGGGGGACCCCAACCCCCCGCCAGCCGAGGTCCGCTTGCCGCCTTTAAAGATATTTCTTCAGCTGACGGGGGACCCCAACCCCCGCCAGCCGACCCGACGTCTTTAAAGTTCTTCTTCGGCCTCCGTGGCCGTATTGTAGTTGACTGTTCAATCCAGTTCGGAGTCTGACGTCCCAGCACGTTGTATGTGCAGGACAACGTGCTGGGATGTCAGACTCCGAACTGGATTGAACAGCTATCAACTACAGCACGGCCACGAAGAAGAACTTTAAAGACGTTGGGTCGGCTGGCAGGGGTTGGGGTCCCCCACCAGCTGAAGAAATATCTTTTTTAAATTATTTCTTTATTCATATATTTCCATATATCATCACAATACGTGAATATGCAATCGGCATTTATACAAAAGGCAGAAATAAAAAAATAGAGAAACAGGGCCGTGCCTAGGGTCTCTGGCACCCCCCCTGCAGACTATCAGTTGGCACCCCTCCCCCCTCCCCCGGTGAAAATGATCGCTCACCACTTGCTACACTGACAGGAATTGTCAGCAATATTCACAGAAACAAATTGCTATACATTGCAAAATAAGATAGCAGATGTAAATTCTCAAAGTGGACATATTCCAAACACTAAAATGAAAATAAAATGATTTTTTTCTACCTTTGTTGTCTGGTGACTTTCTTTTTCCGATCATGCTGGCCCAGTATCTGAGTCTGCTGCTATCTGTCCTATTAACTCCATTTCCAGGGCTTCCTTTCCATTTATTTCTTTACTTTCCTCCTTTCTTCTTCATTTCTTGCTCTATATCCATTTCCAGCAATTTCTCCTCTCTCCCTGGGTCCTGCCCTCCCATCCACGTCCATCCTTGTCCCTTTCTGCTCTTCCCTCCTCCATCCATAGTCAGCAATCCTCCTCTCTCTCCCCTCCCCTCCATTTCCAGCAAATTGTCCTCTCCCTGGGCCCCCATGTCCATCCTTGTCCCTCTCTGCCCTTCCCTCCTCCATCCATACCCAGCAATCCTCCTCTCTCTCCCCTCCCCTCCATTTCCAGCAAATTGTCCTCTCCCTGGGCCCCCATGTCCATCCTTGTCCCTCTCTGCCCTTCCCTCCTCCATCCATACCCAGCAATCCTCCTCTCTCTCCCCTCCTCTCCATTTCCAGCAAATTGTCCTCTCCCTGGGCCCCCATGTCCATCCTTGTCCTTCTCTGCCCTTCCCTCCTCCATCCATAGCCAGCAATCCTCCTCTCTCCCCTCCCCTCCATTTCCAGCAAATTGTCCTCTCCCTGGGCCCCCATGTCCATCCTTGTCCCTCTCTGCCCTTCCCTCCTCCATCCATAGCCAGCAATCCTCCTCTCCCCCCTCCCCTCCATTTCCAGCAAATTGTCCTCTCCCTGGGCCCCCATATCCATCCTTGTCCCTCTCTGCCCTTCCCTGCTGCATCCATAGCTAGCAATCCTTCTCTCTCCCCTCCCCTTCCAGCAATTTGTCCTCTCCCTGGGCCCTGCTGCTGCCCTCCCATCCATGCCTCTCTGCCCTCCCATCCATGCCTCTCTGCTCTTTCCTCCGTGCCCTGGGGCCTTTAAATCTTTTACTTCTGGTCGCAGCAGTGTCAGTGAAAGCGGAGTGCTGCCGACGTCTCCCTTCCCTTCGCGCTCTTGGTTCCATCAGTGTCCGCCTTCTTCTGACGTCAGAAGAAGGCGGGACACTGAGGGAACCAATGAGTGCAAGGGAAGGGAGACGTCGGCAGCGCTTTCACTGACAATGTTGCGACCAGGTAAAAGATTTAAAGGCCTCGGCGGCGCGGGGCGAGGGTAAGCACCGCGGTGGCGCCCTCCAGAGGTGGGCGCCCCCCTGCGGCACTTACCCCGCTTACCGCATCGGCACGGCCCTGTAGAGAAATATCATTAACAGCCTTTCTGTCCACAAGTTTAGGAAATTTTGGAATCCAAGAATTTAGAATTTAAAGTAAAACATATAGCAGTAATTAAGGACTAGTGGTTGCAACCTCTGGTTCAGACCCCAGCCTGCATTTAGGGAGGGCACACAACATTCAATTCCACTCTAGCATCTAGAAATTCTTTTAACTGTTTTGGGTCTCTGAAGAAATATCTTTAAAGGCGGCAAGCGGACCTCGGCTGGTGGGGGGTTGGGGTCCCCCGCCAACAAAGGTAAATAACGGCAGCGGGGGAGGGTTGACGGCAGTAGGGGGGTCCAGGACGAAATCTGCGGGGGCCCAGGCCCCTGTAGCCCCACCCAGATACGCCCCTGGATATGATAGAGGTCTATAAAATAATGAGTGGAGTTAACAGGTAGATGTAAAGCAACTGTCCACGCTTTCCAAAAATACTAGGACTAGGGGGCATGCGATGAAGCTACAATGTAGTAAATTTAAAACGAATCAGAGAAACTTTTTCTTCACTCAACATGTAAATAAATTCTGGAATTTGTTGCCAGAGAATGTGGTAAAGGCAGTTAGCTTAGCAGGGTTTTAAAAGGGTCTGGACGGCTTCCTAAAGGAAAAGTCCAAAGACCATTATTAAATTGACTTGGGGAAAATCCACTATTTCTGGGATAAGCATCATAAAATGAATTGAACTTTTCTGGGATCTTGCCAGGTATTTATGACCTGGATTGGCCACTGTTGGAAACAGGATGCTGGGCTTGATGGACCTTTGGTCTTTCCCAGTATGGCAATACTTATGCACTTATGTACTTATGCAAGTTTGGCATCCAAATTGGGCCACTGAAATAGCAGGCCTATTTTTGGTCAGTTTAAACTTTTATGCCCAGTTATAGAATTACTCTCATACTCTTGGAGATCCTTTTTATTTATTTATTTATTTATTTATTTATTAGGATTTATTTATCACCTTTTTGAAGGAATTCACTCAACATGGTGTACAATAAGAATAAATCAAACATGAGCAATAGGCAATTACAGCAATAAAAATATTCAAATAACAATACAAAGTATGGCAATAAAATACTACTTACAACGTCAACAGAATGCATAATAGAACATTTTAATTGATAGTGAAGGGTATAAGCAAAGATGGAACATATAGATAGGTAAGAGAGTAAGAGGAGTTAGAAAGTAAGGTGACTGATTTAAAGAAAGGTGCACATGAGGTCAGAGAGATGGCTAAATATTATCAGTGGATAAATATGTCCTGCTGCAGTATGTGCAGCCCGAGTCACTACTTGTGTGTGTGAGTGAGACTAACAAGTTAGTTACTTCCCCCATTAAAGGCCTGGTTGAAGAGCCAAGCTTTCACCTGCTTCCTGAAGTAGAGATAGTCTTGCACGGAGCAAAGTCTTTCAGGCAGTGCATTCCAGAGTGTGGGGGCTACTCCAGAGAAGGCTCGCTCCTAGGTATGACATCATCTCAGCTTCTGCACTATACTAAGCAAATGCAATAATGGGCGAGAAGATATTTCAGTTCTCGGTGTCCATTTTGCCACAGCTGGGTAGCACAAAAACATAACTGGTGCATCTCAGGAAAGCCTCAATTCTATAATTTCCTCCTTAAACATTGTGCCAACTGGGAAAACTTGGGGCATTAAAAATGTGAATGTCTGATGTACAAACAGGCAAACAGAACATGGTGTACTGAGAATGGAGCATCAGGGGGTCCTTAACCCTCATTTGCTAGTACGGTAATTGTCAAGTTTCCAGTTTCTAAGTACTTAGTTTATTCCTATGCCAGGCAATCATTAATACAATTGGAGTTTCTGCTCTGTTTTTGAAGAGCTGCTTCACTGATGCAGTATCGATCCAGCAAGGTCTAAGCCCAGACAAAAAGTTTAAAGTCCAGACATCCTTTATTTGAGCAGCTGACAAATAAATTGCAAGTTTCTTTGCAGCCATGTGATAAATCAAAATGTTTATTTATAGCTTACAAACAGCATTGCAATTCAGCGACCAGGGCCCAAAGGAACAATTAGGTAGAACTTTAATAAAGCAAAGTATGTCAAAGGCGGGATATAAATTTTTAATAAATATATACAATAAAAAAGATTCAGTCACTGACTCTCTTAGCTTTTAACATAAGAGCAATTAGTAATAATTTAAAGAGATACTTTTAAATGGAGAAATATCTCTTTTTTAATGATAGGTTATACATTATAATTTCAATTACATTACACAGGGGTCCTTTTACCAAGGTGCGGGAGTGTAGGTGTGGCTTTTGGGCGCGCGGAATCATTTTTCAGCGCACCTGTAAAAAAGACCCTTTTTAAAATTTTTGCCGAAAATGGACGTGTGGCAAAATGAAAATTGCCGCACGTCCATTTTGGGTCTGAGACCTTACCACCAGCCATTGACCTAGCGGTAAGGTCTCGGGCGGTGATGACCTATGTGCGTCAAATGCCACTTGGTGCATGTAGTGCCAGAAAATAAAAATTATTTTTCAGATTTGCGTAGCGGACGCGCACCGAAAATGAAATTACCGCAAAGGCCGCGAGGTAGCCGGGCGGTAACTTGTAATTGGTGCACGTTGGGCACGTGTAGGCACTTACGCATCTTAGGAAAAGGGCCCCGCAGTCCCCTGGTTTATAAATATGGTGCCAAAATTTTGGCAGTTAAATTTCGGTATGGATCCAAGCTACTCATGCAACTAAATTGCTAAGCAACCCATTAACTATGAGTTAATTAGCTTTTAACAAGCACTTCTTCAAGTTAATTGACGCTAATTTGGATTTGTGTACACATCTGCCTGTGTGCAATTCTGTAACACCGAGTGTCGAAATCCCATAGCATGCCAGGAGAGTGGCACGGGCGGGTCAAGGGTGTTCCAAATATTTGTGCCTAGTGTTATAGAATAGGCCCATTTACACACCAAAATGCCATGACTCAGATGCCAAATCTAATAAAGAGAACAAGACTATTAAATGTGCAGAGACATACAAATTACAATAATGATTGTCCAGGCAACTGCTAACATAAACACAATGCAGTAGCAATATCAATATAATTTCCAGACGCTTTCATACATTTTTCAAGATATTTTCAAACTGCTCATAAAAGGGTCATCAGAGTTCACAGCACCAATGTTGTGAATTATTTAGGTTTATTTATCCCTTACTTGAGTAGTATGGCCCAGCCACCCCCTAATAGGTGGAATAAATAAACCAAGGCTACGTAGGTATGAGAAATGCAATTGTTTATTACTTACCGAGCATAGATAACAAATAGTAATTTCTCATGAGAGTACAGCCAAAGCCAATTTGCCAAGATAAAAGACCTAAGGCTACGTATGAGAAAGCAATAGGATTTATTCCTTATAAGAAAAACAATTCTTTTATCATTACTTGCCAATGCAGATACAATTAATTAGTTTCTCATGGGAGAGCAGCCCTGCTTGCACAAAGGTACTGGCAGTGACTGTCTCCAAAGAAGTAGGAAATACAATCACTTATATACGTTCATTAACATAACAGGTCATACGTAGGTAATCTGATAATACCCTACCGATCCAACTTAAATGCCTAATCTCTGCAACACAACCAAACTAAAGCACATAATGGATATAACACAACTCTTCCGTTCTCCAATTCCCTAATGTGGCTGTGCCACATGAACTTGATCTAACCACAACATCACCCTGTATTTGTTCACACCGGAGCCTTCAAAGGCCTCTCCGGTACTATGTAAGCCACATTCAGCCTACAAATAGGTGGGAAAATGTGGGATACAAATGTAACAAATAAATAAAAATAAATAAATAATCACACTTATTGGATATATGATAATATGATGGTTAACATTGATTGGCTATATTATAATTAGTTGGCTAGTACTCAGAAAGGCTAATAATAATGCTGGTTCTTCTAAGAATACAAAGTCACCTTCCTCTGGAGTTATCTGGCTCTGCAACTGCAGGACATCTGTAACCACCATGTTGCTGCACCATGTTACTCTGTTTTTCCATCCTCGCCCCGTTCTCATTTCTGCTTACACCAGGGTGTCTCAACAGATCATGAGTTGAGCCACACTGGAGTTCAGGCCACTGTCACACAAGCTCTGGCCTGTCAGTTTTTATCATCATTTTAGGCCTGAACCAATGTTCATAGTTAGGTTCATTTTCTACAGTTGCTATCCAGACTTTCAACAGCAAAGTTGTGCACATCTAAAATGATTCATGGGTGTAGTTTGACAGTTTCATTTGGGGGGGGGGGGGGGGGGGAAGGGGGGCGTGTCTATCTCGATCTCCTTCGAGCCCGTTGGATGGGTCTGGGGCATTCACAAAAGATGCACACACTATTATATAACTTGGGGGATTCACACCTAATTTAGACACAGTCAGTTGGCGTAGATCTTCACGCCTAAAAGTTGGGCCACAAATCCTGGCGCCTTACACCATTTTACAAATGGCACCCAGCTCGGAGTACCACTTGTAGAAAAGTGCTCAGTGCGCATTTAGGGAGTCTTTTTTTTACAAAGGTGCGGTAGTGTTTCTAGCACATGCTAGTGATTAGCATGTGCTAAACACTAGAGACACCCATAGGACTATATGAGTTTACCCCCGGATTCTATACAGCGCGCCTAGAATTACGTGCGATTCTGCACATAAATCTAGGGGCCCTATTTACTAAGGTGCGCTAGCATTTATAGCGTGTACACAAAATTAGCATGCGCTGTGTACACAGCGCCAGTGGTGTAGCTACATGGGGCCACAGGGGCCTGGGCCCCCATAGATTTGGCCCTGGGCCCCCCTGCCGATGACCCTCTCGACCCCCCCTCTCGCCGCCAACCCTCCCCCGCCGCCACCGTCAGCTACCTTTGCTGGCGGGGGATCCCAACCTCCACCAGCCGAGGTACTCTTCTTCCGGCGCAAGGCTTTGTTCTGCAGGACGTCAGACTCACAGAAACAGAACGAAGCCTTGCGCCGGAAAAGGACCTCAACTGGCGGGGGTTGGGGGTCCCCTGCCAGCTAGGTAGGCGACAGCAGCAGCGGGAGGGGGGTTGAGAGGGTCATCGGCAGGGAGAGGCAAAGTTGGTGGTGCTGGTGGCGGCGGTGGCGGGGGGGGGTCGGTGGCACTGGGGGGCCTAAAATGTGCCCCCTCACCTGGGGCTCTGGACCCCCCTCCCGCCGAAGTCTGGCTATGCCCCTGGTTAGCGCACGCTAAAACCACTAACGCGCCTCTGGCGCGGCTTATTAAACGGGGCCCTAGGAGTATTTCATAATTACGCAGGTAGATTAATTGTTTTAACAAGCTGTTATACTTGCTGAAACCAGGACAACTGCTACCAATTCTAATGTCTTTTTGTTTTTAAATGCAAAAATATGTTTTTATATAAAAGTTTTTTTTGAAAGAGTACTCTCAGAATTATTCACAGTTTTTGGCAATTAGTAATAACTGTTTGCCCGGTGGTATAGCACTTCATTCATAGGGCTACTCTGCTTTTAACACCATGTTAAGTGCTGTTGGTGTCATTCTAGTGATAATACACGAACGAAACCTTCACCAGCTATGGTCAATAGCCATTTCTCTAAAATTGCATAGTCATTAATTGAAACTGGACTTATCTTTTATTACCCAGCATCCTCGCTGCCTCCGTGCTCATAACTATCAAACAGCAGAAATACGTAACTGACTGCCTTCCCCTGGAAACGCCCGACACCGCGGGTTTCAAGCTCCTTTCCTCAGGGCTTAAAGCTGTCATCTATGCTGTCATCTGTTGTTGGACAAACTGCTGGTCAGCGTCAGCGTGCATAGGAGGAGCAAGAAGAAAGAAGAGCAGGGGGCAGGCAGTGAACGCGGCTGCGCCAGAGACCGCGCTGAAGAAGGCTTCGGCTGGCAGGGGTTGGTGACCTCCGCCAGCAAAGATATTTGTTTCTGAGGGGGCGAGGCAAGGTGGTGGTGGGGGGAGCGAGGAGGCGAGATGTGGTGGTGGGGGGTGGCAGGGCAGCACTCAAAATGTGCCCCCAACCTTGGGCTCTGACCCCCTCCCACCGTGAGGTCTGGCTACGACCCTGCAATGTACACAATCATATCATCATACATCATGCAGAAATAAGTATGTTTTTAATGCCTTTTTAAGTTGTTGCAAACTTGGGCATAAGCACAAATATCTGAGGAATTTATTCTAGTGAAACTGCCACTGGAAAAGCAGGTCTTCATAGTTTCTGTATATATAACATTTTTGAACATCACTTTTTGCCTTTAAACAAAAGCAATAACAGTAATTTTACCACTGTAAAAGAAACCTCTGTACAGATCACACCAAATCTACCTTTCATTATCTGCCATCCTAAAAAATGTCCATGACAAAAGAGAGAAAAATTCAGCCCTGCAACAGCTGAACCTTCTGCATCCCTAGGACCCTGTTCACTAAGGTGCGTTAGTGTTTTTAACGCACCTACAGTTAGCGTACGCGCTCTGTATGCGCCTATAGAGACACTGTAGGCACGTACACGGTTAACGTGCATACACGGCTAACGCATGTGAAAAATGCTTAACACGCCTATAGCGCGGTTTAGTAGTATTGAAACGAAACAGCCCCCAAACCTCGCTCCCAGCCCTGACACTCCAAAATCATTTCAGCTCTTATTGTCGTAGCTGTTTCCGTAAAAGTAAAAAATCTTTGCCGACGGCGCTTAGTCAGAAAATAAGGCATTGGACTTCAATTTTCTTCTTTTCAGCCCTTCATCATGACAAAGTGATGCAATTGATGCCCTGGTCCTCCCTGTCTGACCTAACATTGAAACATTGCTTTAGAGCCAAAGTGTGAAGCGCTACAGAGATACTGAGCTAAAGACAGTTCTTTCATTGCTCAAAGAGTAACAAAACACTTTTCTGAAATATTAATTTTCCTCTGCATTGAGCACTGCAGAGCCAAGTGTATAAAGCACATTTCACAATACTGAAACCAGAAACTGGTATTTTTCAGTGTAAAACCTTGATATTATTTTCTGTCCTCAAAATATCACTGTATTCCGGTCAGGCTGCTCTACTAGTACTGAATCTCTATTAGTCTTAATTATTATAAAGGTTTCACACCTATGGTGAAATGACAGAATGTGAAATGAAAACAAAAAATATTCCTTTCTAAGGATGTGCAGGGTTCTTTTTTCGATTGTTAGACATTTTGCCATTTTGCTTCACATATTCATTAAAAACAATGAATATGCAGGGCCTCTTTTACTAAGCTGCGGTAAAACAGGCCCTGCGTTAGCATTGGCAGCCGTTTTTGCCCTGCGCTTTTCAGCCCTTCATCATGACAAAGTGATGCAATTGATGCCCTGGTCCTCCCTGTCTGATGGTAACGGAGTTCAAAATCGGTAACGGAATTCAAAAAAGCGTGGGATAAACATAAAGGAATCCTGTTCAGAAGGAATGGATCCTCAGAAGCTTAGCCGAGATTGGGTGGCAGTGCCCTAGGAGGTGGAGCTAGTGGTTAGGAGGCGAGGCTAGTGCTGGGCAGACTTCTACGGTCTGTGTCCTGAAAATGGTAGAAAGAAATCAAGGTCAGGTATACATATAAAGTAGCGCATATGAGTTTATCTTGTTGAGCAGACTTGATGGACCGTACAGGTCTTTTTCTGCCGTCACTTACTACGTTACTAGGTCACGCTGAGGACTTTTTTATCGCAGTAGGTAAAAAGGCCAAAAAAAGATGTGGCCATGCGGTAAGATTGCTCTTACTGCGTGGCCTTGTGAGGGGGAGCACATACCGCCAACCATTGAGGTGGCAGTAAGGGCTCCCACGCTAATCCAGGGGTAACCCCCTATGGAATTATTTTTCAGATACTTCCACTAGCGCCGGAAATGCTGCACGCTGGGGGGGGGGGGGGGGGTGGAAGTACAACTGGTGCCCGCATTGGGCCAGCAGCAGTTCCGGATTGCCGAGCAGTAAGCCCGCGTTGGGCTTACCGTCACTTAGCAAAAGGGCCCCTGAATGTGTTGAGCGCAAATTCTGTATTGGCAATTGTACATGCAATTACCGTGATAGAATAGAAGCATAAGTTAACATTAGGTGCGCGGGCTCACACTAGCTCAATGGGTAGCGTAAATGTTCTCGTCTAACTGTAGGCAATTAGGTGCATAAATGGTAGCATTCTATAAATTGTGTGCCATACCGTCAGGTACTCCCCTGACCCGCCCATAACCCCTAGATGGAAAGAAAAAACAGCAGATCAATAAAAATTTTTTTATTAAATGACAACCAAATATTCAAATCAGCCCGACACTGGCTGTGTTTCGCCCAACTGGGCTGCGTCAGGGGCTACACAATGTTCTTGAAAAGTGGAGATGACAAATGTACGAAAGTCTGAAATCATGAATCTTCCAAAACCGGCATTTTAGAATTGTGAAAGTGCAGCACGGTACTCACGTCACTATCTTTTATGATTCATTCGGTTTATGCTGTTTTTTTACTGTATTTTGGAAGATTCATGATTTCAGACTTTTAAAGAACATTGTTTAGCCCCTGACGCAGCCCAGTTGGGCGAAACACGGCCAGTGTCGGGCTGATTTGAATATTTGGTTGTTATTTAGTGATAGATTTTGTGTATGCAAATTATAGAATATCAACTAATGGCAGTTACTACTACTACATTTCTAAAGCGCTACCAGACTTACGCAGCGCTGTACAGTCAAACATGAAGAGAGAGACAGTACCTGCTCAAAAGAGCTTACAATCTAAAGGCAGTTACACGCCTAGCTGCAAATTTGTGCCAATGAGTGCCAATCAACATGAATTATGGCCAATATTCATTAAATTATGTGTGCAGCTGACACTATTCAAGATCAGAGCTAATGGCGCACATGAATTTGCGTGCTGTTAGCTTTGATCACAGGGGTGTTATTGCCCTGCGCTGTTCCGGCACTAATTTTAGAACACTGTCCACCTTATAATTGAAAGAGAAAAACGCCTAGATTTCGACCCAAATCGGGAGATAGACGTTTATCTCACAAAAACGAACAAATCGGTATAATGGAAAGCCGATTTTGGACGTTTTCAACTGCACTCCATCGCGGAAGCGTACACAGTTGACGGGGGCGTGTCGGAGGCATGGCGAAGGTGGAACTGGGGCGTGGTTATCGGCCGAGGAGAGATGGGCGCCTTTCGCCGATAATGGAAAAAAAGTATGCGTTTGTAGCTAGAATTTAGGGCACTTTTCCTGGACCCTGTTTTTTCACGAATAAGGCCCCAAAAAGTGCCCTAAATGACCTGATTACCACCAGAGGGAATCGGGGATGACCTCCCCTGACTCCCCCAGTGGTCACTAACCCCCTCCCACCACAAAAAATGATGTTTCACAACTTTTTATTTTCACCCTCAAATGTCATACCCACCTCCCTGGCAGCAGTATGCAGGTCCCTGGAGCAGTTGTTAGGGGGTGCAGTGGACTTCAGGCAGGTGGACCCAGGCCCATCCCCCCTACCTGTTACAATTGTGCTGCTTAATGCTTATTAGTCGTCCAACCCCCCCAAACCCACTGTACCCACATGTAGGTGCCCCCCTTCACCCCTTAGGGCTATAGTAATGGTGTAGACTTGTGGGCAGTGGGTTTTGAGGGGGATTTGTGGGGCTCAACACACAAGGGAAGGGTGCTATGCACCTGGGAGCTCTTTTACCTTTTTTTTTTTGTTGTTGTAAAAGTCCTCCCTAGGGTGCCCGGTTGGTGTCCTGGCATGTGAGGGGGACCAGTGCACTACGAATTCTGGCCCCTCCCACGAACAAATGCCTTGGATTTATTCGTTTTTGAGCTGGGCGCTTTCATTTTCCATTATCACTGAAAAACAAAAATGCCCAGCTCACAAATTGTTGAATAAAACATGGACGTCTATTTTTTTTGAAAATACGGTTCGGTCCGCCCCTTCACGGACCCGTTCTCGGAGATAAACACCCATGGAGATAGACGTTTTCGTTCAATTATGCCCCTCTGTGTGGAACAGCACGGGAGTGGAGTGGAGGAGTGGCCTAGTGGATAGAGCACTGGTCTTGCAATCCAGAGGTGGCCAGTTCAAATCCCACTGCTGCTCCTCGTGATCTTGGTTGAGTCACTTAACCTTCCATTGTCCCAGGTACAAAAACTAGATTGTGAGCCCTCCTGGGGCAGAGAAATATCCAGTGTACTTGAATGTAACTCACCTTGAGCTACTACTGAAAAAGGTGTGAGCAAAATCTAAATAATAAAAATAAATAAAGTAGAATGTGCAGCTTTGCGCTCTAGGTGGTCCTTTACGCAGACCTTTCCCAAGCACTAAAGGGCCCTTTTACAACACATGCTTACCGCACGCTAAACTGGAGCTACCATCAGCCCAACATGGGTACCGGTGGTAGTTCAAGCCCTGGCATGCACCATGTTACACGCTAGGGAAAATCAACCCAGATTTTTTTAGCATGGTGCTAACCCGGCAGTAATGGTTACCACGGGGTTAGCACGGGAGCTCTTACCACCACCTCAATGGGCGATGGTGTGCTCCCCCTCCTCCCTTGGCCACACAGTAAGAGCAATCTTACTGCATGGCTATGTCTTTTTTGGCCTTTTTACCCGCTGTGGTAAAAAGGGCCTCAGCGAAGGATCCTTTTTACCGCAGCTTGGCAAAAGAATCCCTAAGGCCATTTTTACCGCAGTTGAAAACGGATGATGTTTCATTTTCCAAATAAATGACCGTCTGCTAATGTTCTCTATAAAAATATGTATAAGGGACTACCGAGGATAACGTAAATCTTTTACAACTTCAAAATAATCCTCTTCAAATGAGTATATGTCAACTTTTTAATAGATCAGACTTATCCGACCTTATCACTTTTTATCAATTTTATTAATTTTACTCAAAACGGCAAGAAAAGCCTCAACTGACTCCTTCTTGGTTACAGAGCTGATCACTTCTAGGAGTTCATAATTGGCTAAAAAACCTCCCAAAAATATTTACATATAAAGTCCAAACAAGAAAAAGGCACTCAAAATATATAGGTTGATGTCAGACGCTCTCGATAGCAAATAGCCATAACGTGAGTGAAAGAACAGGGCAGCCAATGTGGCGGAGACCAGTGTTGGACAAATGCTTCAGCTGGCGGGGGTTGGGGACCCCTGACAATCAAGGTATGTAAGGCGGCGGCGGTGGTGGGAGATGCGATGGAGAGGCGGGCCAAAATGTGCCCCCTCCCCCACACACACTGGCCCTGACACACCCATACTTCTCTCATAGCTATATCCACTTTTGAGATACACGCTATGGCCCAATTCTCAAAACTCCGGCACTGTACAGAACAGAACTGGACGGTATCACAACATCAGTGCCCAAAAATAACTTCCTAATGCTTGACGCTATAGTATGCAAATGATATGTGCGCCGTTAGCTTTGAGCATTAGGAAGTAAAGCGGTGGGATTGTGCCATGGGCATGCGCTCAAGAGTTGCACGTGAGCAAGGCCGTTGTGCTCGTGCCCAGTCCAACAGGGGGACAAGAGCTTCTGAAGCGGAGTGCTTTACTGGTGTGCCATGGTCTGCTGCTCCAGTCTGATCAGCGGCAACAAGGAGAGACTCCAGTTGGCTCCTAAGCAACAGAAGCTTCTTACACGTTGCTCACGTTTCAACCCACTAGTGCAGAGATACTTGTTTTCTGGCTCCAGAACCACTCTTCCACCCCGTACATCTGTTTTGCCTTGTACGCCATGAGCCGCATGCAGTGCATCAGGGCACATAAGCCAAGCAGGGAGGAAGGTCCAGGCTGAAGCGGTGGTGAGCGTGCACATTCGTGGAAGGATATTTTGCTTGGTTTGCTATGACATCTCATTCCTGCCGGGTTAGCTAATGCCAGCTCCGAACTGGCATAAGGTTCCCGGCGGTAAGAGCACCCTTGTTCAGGGCACTCTTCTTTCAGCATCGTGGCAAATTGATAATCACCATATTAAAATGTGATTTGCATGCTGCTTGCGCTATCTTCTGGTGCGGTCATTGTTCCTTGCGCTAGAAGCCTCTGAGCATCCCCCAGTATGAAATGTGGGTGCTAGTCCCGTGCAAGTGGCCTCTAGCACCCGCATTTGCTCTTGAGCATTGGGGCCTATGAGAGTTAAGCGCATTGTCTTATAGAAAAGTGCACAGCAAGATACGTGTGCAAATACTGAGTGCCAATTAACATCAATAATTGGTTGTTAGCACTCAATGATTGATCCAGACTCAGTTCCTTTTATCTCGCTGCACCTCACGCCTGGAATAGACTTCCCGAGCCTGTACGTCTAGCCCCGTCTTTGGCCTATTTCAAATCCAGGCTAAAAGCCCACCTCTTTAACGCTGCTTTTGACTTCTAACCACTACTCACTTGCCCTGTACCCTTTTATCCCCACCTCTTTAATTCCCTTACCTCTTAGTTGTTCTGTCTGTTTGCCTGTCCTATTTAGATTGTGAGCTCTTTGAGCAGGGACTGTCTTTTCATGTATGGTGTACAGCGCTGCGTATGCCTTGTAGTGCTATAGAAGTGAGAAGTAGTAGTAGTAATGTAGAAGCCTGCCCTTGCAGATCAGCAACGCGGCCGCGCAGGCTTCTGTTTCTGTGATTCTGACGTCCTGCACGTACGTGCAGGATGTGACTCACAGAAACAGAAGCCTGCACGGCGGCATTGCTGATCTGCAAGGGCAGGCTTCTACTTGGAATGTTGCTAGTGGAGGAGTAGCCTAGTGGTTAGTGCAGTGGAACATGAGATGTTGCTATTACTTGAGATTCTACATGGAATGTTGCTACTATTTGAGATTCTACATGGAATGTTGCTATTCCACTAGCAACATTCCATATTTAGATTCTGAGCTCTTTGAGCAGGGACTGTCTTTTCATGTATGGTGTACAGTGCTGTGTATGCCTTGTAACGCTATAGAAGTGATAAGTAGTAGTAGTAGCTCGTTAAGCAATTAACTTGCATGAACATCTGAGTGCTTACAAATTTAAGTGCGGGAATCTGGGCACCATACATAGAACCTGGGGTTTAATGCTCAAATTTGCATGCATTAATCGCTACCGCACAAGTGCAGCATCAGTGTGGAGGTTTAGCAGTTAGCATGCACTAAGTCATGCTTTAAATACTGTTGGTGTTAGGGGGTAGGAACTAGGACAGCCATGGGCAGAGAATGGGCATGGACAGCGTATTGCAGTTGGCGTGGAACAGGGTGAATTCCATAAATTGCACCTAAAAAATGAGCGCCGACCCCCCCCCCCCCGCTGCACCTAAAATTTGGCACAGTTTATAGAATAACACTTAAGTGGAGAGGCTGCATGTAAATGTAGACACTACTGTTTGCACCAACGAAAATGTGGTGCAAATGCCCGCACTTAAATTTCCACGTGGAGGCCCCATAATTCTGTAATTATGTGTAACCACGTCCCTGCTCTGCCCTGAAATACCCATGACCCTCCCAAGTCTGCACCCCCCTTTTTGGGCCATGTGTAAATTGCAATGAAATCTAATTAGTGCCAATAATTGCTTGTTAATCCAATTATTGGTTCTAATTGGCTCATTATTCTATTAAATTTTGCTCACGCCCAAATTTGCCTGCAATTTTCGGTGACTTTTATAGAATCAGGGGGGACCCTGTGCTGTCAATTATGCTGTTAGGGCTTCTTTTACAAAGCTGCATAAGCGACTCCTGCGCAGGAATCGCTAGCGCGGCTTTGTAAAAGAAGCCCTTAGTACGGGATCACTTAGAGCCTGCTCAAAAGGAGGCAGTAAGTAACTCGTTAATTGTGAGCACTGTTATAGTGGGGTAATGAGCATTTCAATGTGGCGATTGCACAGGACATGGCACATCCCCAACAGTTACAACAAAACCTTTGCATTGAGTTCAATGTGGCTTACAATAAACAGAATAGGATACATAACAAAGAATAACGAATAAGAAAATAATTTGTTGTAAGAATCCAATTTTACAATACAGATCATAAACGTACTGGGATAGCTATGGATGTTTAACATTTAGAAAATCTATTACGAATGAGAAATTGTACATGAAGCAAAGAGAAGGGTAATGGTAAATAGAGTAATAACCAATTCAGGTAATAATTAGTTGTTTGAGATATTGTTGTTCTTTGTGAGATTGAATTACTAGTCTGTTGTTGATGGTATTGCTGATTCTTCCTAATAATGATACCCCTGGGAAAGGCTGAATTAATGAGATCGTAGAAGTTCAGCAGATTCCACTCGGGCCATTACTTGCAGGGAAGGCCAGGTGCTGTAGTCTACAGAAGGTAACACCATAGGTGTCCTGTCAAGGTTGACCATGGTGATTTTGTGATTGAGTAAGTCTGGTGCTTACTGCTGCCACTACTGAGTGAATCTGATTCATTGATGTTAAATTCAAGATGGTTTGTGATAACTTAAGTCTCCTTAATGAAGGTTCTACTTAAAAACAATCTAAGTACTTGTTGTTAATAATCCATCTGTCTGTTTGTCCGTCCCTCTGTGCACATGAACTTTTATGCCTATGGTGCAGCTGGATGGTGACCAGAGATGAATAGGTGATTGATGCGGCACTGCACAAAACACCAAGATGCCAGTGAGGTTTTCCAGATAAAAACAGGAGACCCTTGTGGGGGGTTAGAAAGTTTGACAGTGCTGAAGGGATTTCTGAGGCTCTACTGACCGAAACAAGAAACCTGTGGTGTAAGGGAAAGAAGGGGGGGGGGGGGGGGGGGGGGGAGTGGGAGAAGAGTAGAAGAAGGGAAGATTGTGCTCTGTACAGCACGGACTCCACACTCTCTCTGTGTACACACCACCATCCATTCTCCCCTCCCAACTCCCACATCCTTACATACCTACATCCCTGCAAGCATCCACATCTACCCTAACCTGGGTTTCTGCCAGGTTCCTGTGACCTGGCTTGGCCACTGTTTGGAAAACAAGATACTGGACTAGATGGACCATTGATCTGACCCAGTATGGCTACTCTTATGTTCTTACGTTCATAATGCAGAGGACTATTACTTGTCCCAGGATTGGTAGCGTGGAATGTTGCTACTCTTTGAGATTCTGCATGGACTCTTGTTACTCTTTAGGATTTCAGAATCTTGCTATTCTTTGGGGTTCTACATGGAATGTTCTTATTAATTGGGTTTCTGCCAGGTACTTGTGACCTGGATTGACCACTGTTGGAAGCAGGATACTGAGCTAGATGGATCACTGGTCTGACCCAATATGGCTACTCTTAGGTTACACAGACCTCCCACCATACACACCATCCCCCTAATACTATAAAAGTGACCAAAATTTGTTTGTGCAAATTTGGGTGCATGCCCAATTTGCGAGCACAATTTAATTGAGTAACAAGCTAATTAGCCCCAATAATTGGCCTTTTATCAAGCAATTATTGGCACGAATTAGATTTAATTGGAATATAGGCATGTAAATTTAGGTGCAGGATCCACACCTACATTTATGTGAGTAAAAAAAAAGGGGGTGTGGGAATGGGAGGGTTATGAGCAGAACGAGGTCATTGCTAGCATTTACGTGGGTCATTATAGAAAAAGGGGGAATATGAGCTTAATTTAGGTGCGAACATTTGTATCACTTCTCAGTTTTTTTTTTGTTACATTTGTACCCCTTGGCTGCGTCTAAAGTTCAACACAATTCTCGGGTGTACACACTATTCTATAAACCATGCTTAACTTTAAGCGCAGCCTATAGAATAGAACTGTTTTCTGCGCCATATATAGAATTCACTCCCATATACAAATTCTGCCACATACATTTCATTTATTTCTGTGCACACCTGCAGCGCACACACTAGCAAAACAGAAGTAGAAATGCAACCTTCTGCCACATTGAGAGGGCAATTTTATACAGAGGCACCTATTTTTAGGGGCTGGGAAGGTCCCTATTTGGAGTCTGTTCTATAAGGGAAAATAGGTGTCTTCTTTTCTTTATAGAATACTAGAATAGAAGGTCGCCGTATCTCAAAAAAGATATAGTGGAATCAGAATAGGTGCAGAGAAGGGCGACGAAAATGATAAAGGGGATGGGACGACTTCCCTATGAGGAAAGGCTAAAGCGGCTAGGGCTCTTCAGCTTGGAGAAAAGGCGGCTGAGGGGAGATATGATAGAGGTGTATAAAATAATGAGTGGAGTTGAACGGGTAGATGTGAAGTGCCTGTTCACGCTTTCCAAAAATACTAGGGACTAGGGGGCATGCGATGAAGCTACAATGTAGTAAATTTAAAACGAATCAGAGAAAATGTTTCTTAACTCAACGTGTAATTAAACTCTGGAATTCGTTGCCAGAGAATGTGGTAAAGGTGGTTAGCTTAGCAGAGTTTAAAAAGGTTTGCTGCGCATCCATTCTAGATCTGAGACCTTACCGCCAGCCATTGACCTAGTGGTAAAGAATCTGGGTGGTAATGACCTACACACGTCAAATGCCACTTGGCACACATCCAAAAATAATAAATAGTTTTCAGATATGCACCAAAAATGAAATTAGCGCAAGAGCCATGTGGTAGTCAGGTGCGTATAGATGCTAACACGGCTTAGTAAAAGGGCCCCAAATTGCATTAATTGTAGGAACACCCCACACTCCACCCATGACCCTCCCATTTCTATGCTTCCTTTTTCAGGTCACAGATAAATTTTAGGTATGGATCCTGCATCTAAATTTACATGTGTAAATGCCAATTAAATCTAATTAGTGACAATAATTGCTTGTTAAAAAGCCAATTATTGGTGCAAACTAGCTTGTTATTCAATTAAGTTGCATGTGCAAATTGGGCATACACAAATATCCACATGAAATTTTTGGTAACTTTTATAGAATTAGGAGGTTAGCATGCACTAAGTCCTTTAAAGTTTGTTAAGGTGCGTTAAGGCCATACTGCCCCTTGATTAATTCCCCCTACCATATATGGTTTTCTGATTAAGGGACCCTTTTACTAAGGTGCATAGATACCTACATGTGTACAAAGTGCGTAAAATGGGAACTACCGCCTGGCTATCGCGTGCCCTGAGTAGTAATTCCATTTTTGGTGCACGTCCAAAACATGCGGTAGAAATTTTCTACGGTGTGGTGCTTACCTGGTGGTAATCAGCAGTTTACACGCACTGATTACCACCAAGTTAACGCCTGAAACCTTACTGCTAAGTCAATGGGTGGCGGTAAAGGCTGATGCCGAAAATGGACACGCACTGGTTTTAATTTTGCCGCAAGCGTCCAAAATACGCTTAATTAAACTCTGGAATTTGTTGCTGGAGAACGTGGTGAAGGCGGTTAGCTTGGCAGAGTTTAAAAAGGGGTTAGACGGTTTCCTAAAGGATAAGTCCATAAACCACCGTTAAATGGACTTGGGAAAAATCCACAATTCCAGGAATAACATGTATAGAATGTTTGTACGTTTGGGAAGCTTGCCAGGTGCCCTTGGCCTGGATTGGCCGCTGTCGTGGACAGGATGCTGGGCTCGATGGACCCTTGGTCTTTTCCCAGTGTGGCATTACTTATGTACTTATGTATATTGCCTGAAACTGGAAAATTTCTGTTCAAGAACATGAATAAATGTTTTAACTGAATAAAGATGAAAGCAAAAAAAAAATGTGTGGGTGTGATCATAATTAAAGCTCACCACATATATTTCCACTTTACAACTTTTTAAAACTTGTGTGCTTGTTATAACTTTGTCATATCTTTCTCATAATTTACAGAAACAGATTCCAATACACATCTTAATTTGTTCATATAATCCAGAAAATTCAGATGATTTACCTTGAATATCTCTATAAGTGGGATACGTGCCGACAGGTGTTTCACCTTTGCTGTTTCAAGGCTTCTCCCTTATTTTGTAATGCGGTGCAGCATTACAAAATAAGAGGGAAGCCTTGAAACAGCAAAGGTGAAACGCATGTCGGCACGTATCCCACTTATAGAGATATTCAAGGTAAGTAATCTGAATTTTCTGGATTATAAGAAGTGGCATTTGGCACGCATAGGTCATTACCACCCGGTTACCGTGTAAGACTTTACCCCTAAGTCAATGGTTGGCGGTAAGGTCTCAGACCCAAAATGGACGCGCGGCAATTTTCATTTTGCCGCAAGTCCATTTTTGGTAAAATTATTAAAAGGGCTCTTTTTTACAGGCGCGCTGAAAAATGCATTGGTGTGCGCCCAAAACCCACACCTACGCTACTGCAAGCCATTTTTCAGTGCACCTTAGTAAAAGGCAGTGGCATAGCCAAGGATGGACCTGGATGGGCCTAGGCCCACCCACTTTGGGCTCAGGCCCACCCAGTAGCAGCACACCTATGATGTGTCCGGCAGGGATCCCCAAGCCCCACCAGCCGAAAACTCCCAACAACTGTCCCTCCTGCATACCAGCCTTCCCTCTGATGTATTCCCACCTATGCGGAAACAGGAAGTTACATCAGAGCGAAGACTGTGGGGCCAACATGAGCAGTGTGTATTAGTTGCTGCTCGCTGCTGGTGAAAATCTGCTATTTAAAAGATATGCGGGGTAGGGGGGATGTTTGAGAGACTCAAGGCATGCAGGCAAGAGAGTGAGAAACCAAATCACTTGTGGGACAGGGCAGAGTTCTTCTGCCCACCCATCTTGTGGGTGTCTGGCTACGCCCCCTGGTAAAAGGACCCCTGACTGTGCTTCTAGGTATGGGCTCACATGCATAGCAATCTTCCTTTTTGTCAATGAGTTATTTTGACCACACTGAAGGTGCTCCTACGTGAAAAATCAAGTCACACAGAGCTGTAATCTTCTCTCTACAGCGTATAGGATTTCATCCGACCAGACCTTAAGTTTTTGAACATCAGATCTCGTTTTGCCTGCTCCCTCCTGGGTGCATATATTCATGTCATTGTATCATTATTACAAAAGGTCCACAGCAATAATTTCATAAAGGCACCAGTTTAAGTAATCATCTTAAACAAGGTGCTTCTTTTTGCTTCGAGGCACTGTTGCATTCAGAATTGCAGCAAACATGCTAGAGAGCCATCACAGACTTGCAGACGTGCTGTAACTATTCAACTCCTGTGTTAGCAGCATGTTTTCTAGGCCTCTGAAACAGTGCCTTTATGAAATTATTGCTGTGGACTAGGGGCCGATCGAATTTTGGTTTTAGTTTCGGCTTCAGTGCCGAAATCGGCCTGAAATTCGGATTTGGTCTTTTTTGGGGTCGTTCTACCAAGCTGCAGTAAATAAAAAAGGGCCTTGCACTGGCGGCGGGGGCCATTTTTGCTTCTGCGGTAAGACTTCACTTGCTGCATGGCCATGTGGGGGGTGGAGCACTTAATGGAGTGGAGGAGTGGCCTAGTGGTTAGAGCACCGGTCTTGCAATCCAGAGGTGGTCGGTTCAAATCCCACTGCTGCTCCTTGTGATCTTGGACAAGTCACTTAACCCTCCATTGCCTCAGGTACAAACTTAGATTGTGAGCTCTCCTGGGACTGAGGAATAGTCAGAATACCTGAATGTAACTCACCTTGAGCTACTACTGAAAAAGGTGTGAGCAAAATCCAAATAAATTAAATAATAAATAACCTTGCAGTAACTGGGTAGCATGCTGCCTGATTACCGCTGGGTCAGCACCACACTGGAAAATAGCTATTTTCTGTAGCACAGCAAATGGTGTGCGCCAGGGCTGGAACTACCGCCAATGCCCAAGTTCGGCCGGCAGTCATTCCAGATAAGCTCGCATTGGGCTTACCACCACTTTGTAAAAGGGCCCCTCTGTTTGCTTCGTCTGAAAACGTCAGTGCATTTCGGCTGAAACCAAAACTGTGCTGTGTACCCTGCAGCCTCTACTTCCTCTTCCTGCTTCCCCCTGACACGAGGAGCTTCCCTCCCAGACCATACGTAGGCCCGAGCCCCTCTCCCAGAACATGTTTGCCATCCCCAGCCATACTGTTTTGTTGGTAGTCTAGAGGCGGCAGGAGTGATCCCCAGTCGCTCCTGCCCATGCTGGTGCGGTGAATTTCACACGCAGATTCGGTTTTGGTTGCCCTCTACTGTGGACCTTTAGCAATGAATGATATAAGTTTTATTTGCAATGAAAAATATGTACAAATTATGGACTAATGAACTGATGGATGAAATATATAGCGTTGCTGAGGATTGGTAGAAAAGGAAACTCGTCACGCTAGCTGTTGCTCTCTTTCTCTCTCCGATCTGGTCCACTGTTTCTATAGAACAGCACTGGTCTTTGGTAACAGATGATGAGATTTTTCTCTCTTTGCTTTGGGTTATTTAATGTTGGTTTATCCAAATTGTGAGACATGTCATGATATCTGTAGATAACAGTAAGAGGATTACCATACAGGACTCCAAGATGTAAGATCACCGAACATATAAAGAGGAATCCAATAAAATTTATATGGAAATATAATGTTTGATTTTAACAAAATATTTCTAAAAAGAAAGGAAAAGACCTCAAAACGCCCGACCGCTTACTTTCAGTTTTCAGCGGCTTCAACTGGGGGCGTGGTGTTCATCACTGGTCATAAAAACCGTGCTTGGAAAGAATTATTTTAACTTTTAATTTATTTCCAAATAGATTTTAACAATTTTGCTCTTTTTGCAAGAAAATGTTTTTTTAAATATATTGACAATATCAATGCTAACTTCAAATTTTCTTTGGTTCATGAAAACCTTCACTGATTCTCATGAAGTGCTCTAAAGCAGCTTTACAAAGATAAAGTCGAGCACTTATCCGTTGCCCGACGGTGGCCCCATCCGTTTCGCTTGTGGGCTTTTTCAAGGGCTGTGCTTCGACAGAGAAAGCATTGAGGTTCAAAGCAGAACTAAGTTATGGTCAGATCAAGAGAGAGGAAAAAAAGTTTCTCAATGCTTTCTCTGTCGAAGCACAGTCCTTGAAAAAGCCCACAAGCGAAACAGATGGGGCCACCTTCGGGCAACAGATAAGTGCTCGACTTTACTTATCTTTGTAAAGCTGCTTTAGAGCACTTCATGAGAATCAGTGAAGGTTTTCATGAACCAAAGAAAATTTGAAGTGAGCATTGATATTGTCAATATATTTAAAAAAAAATTTTTTTCTTGCAAAAAGAGCAAAATTGTTAAAATCTATTTGGAAATAAATTAAAAGTTAAAAGAATTCTTTCCAAGCAAGGTTTTTATGACCAGTGATGGACACCACGCCCCCAGTTAAAGCCGCTGAAAACTGAAAGTAAGCGGTCGGACGTTTTGAGGTCTTTTCCTTGCTTTTTAGAAATATTTTGTTAAAATCAAACATTATATTTCCATATAAATTTTATTGGACTCCTCTTTATATGTTCGATGATATCTGTAGATGGCACATGGAAGAAAAGAGTTATTTTGCATAAACCTTACTAAACTACAGGGAAGTACAGAGAATGTTTGAATCCTCGTTAATGCTACATTCAAAATCAGCTCTTTTGACCATCATCACCCTTCATTACTCCATTCATTTACTGCGGGCTTGCATTCGACTGACATTCCTAAACCCATATTTTCCGTAATTGTTTTACATATGCTTCTAATTGTAGATTATTAATTTAGACACACATTCCTATGTAGCAGTATAAATAAATGTTTGGGTATGTATTTAAGCACAAAATCCTGCTTTTTAAAAGAAATCTGTACACATTAGTTGAATCGACAAGACAAGTAGCAAGTTTAATTTACTCAGGTTTTTCCAAATATGTAAAGCAATTTTATTTATCTATTTAACAAATATTTCCTTTATTTTTAATCCAGAGAAATGCATCTGTGAAAAAAAAAAAACTGTTTCCCTCATGTTAGACTTTTTAGGCTATGGAACCTTCAAGTGCAAGAGGGGGTAAAAAAAACAGAAATGGATTTATGGTGAAATTTACATAAATGTTCAGATCCATACTATGGGTGGATCTCGGCCATTTTTTATGTGGTGAACAAACCTTGTTGTGCTCAGTACAACTGGGAATAGATGTAAACTCTAGAAATGGGGTTGCCAGTTTAGGGTTAGAATTACTAATGTGGGCCACCAGAATAGCACAAGCCAACATTGTTACCTTGAATTATTTTACACAGGTCCCATTTTAAACAAAGGGGCCTAATTTTTAATAATGCATGTTAACAGCGTTAATGCTTGCTAATGCACTAGGATACGTTAGTAATTTTAGCCCTTAGGTCAAGCTGAAAAAAAAATCGATTCAGCTCTGCTTTAGCTCCGCTGCATGTATAGAGATTGTCTTATTGATTTTAGAGAAATCAGAACTGTGTCTCTTCACATGCAAGACAGAAAAATCAGGACTGAATGAGGGGCCCTTTTACTGAGCCATGTAAGGCTCTATGTGTGCCCAATAAATGCCAAAATGGAGTTACCGCCCGGTTGGAAAACAAATACAGAGTGGACGAAAATCCAATCCAAGAAACCAGTCAGAACTCACGGAATGAGAACTCCAAATAGACTTTATTAGGACCCTACACGGTCCGTGTTTCGGCTATAAAGCCTTCATCAGGGGTCGATATGCTGATGTTCTGTTGAGCATATGATAAACAAAGTCAAAATCAGAGATAGAGAAAGTAGTCACTGGCGATCACTGCGAACTAATACAACTCCAACTTTTTCTTTGGAGTTGTATTAGTTCGCAGTGATCGCCAGTGACTACTATCTCTATCTCTGATTTTGACTTTGTGTTATTTTCAGTGCTCCAGTAGTATCATATGCTCAATGGAACATCAGCATATCGACCCCTGATAAAGGCTTTATAGCCGAAACACGGACCGTGTAGGGTCCTAATAAAGTCTATTTGGAGTTCTCATTCCGTGAGTTCTGACTGGTTTCTTGGATTGGATTTTCTTCCACTCTGCATTTGTTTTCCTTGTTGGATTTGTGGACGGTGTGAACCCCTTCTTTTTTCTTCAGTTACCGCCCGGTTACCAAGTGCCTCTTGCGGTAATTTCATTTTTGGCTCATGTCCGATATGCGTGGTCGAAAAATAATTTTTATTTTCAGACGCAAGTATCGGACGTGCGCCAAGTGGCATTTGGTGCGCGTAGGTCATTCCCACCCGGATACCGTGTGAGACTTTACCGCTAGGTCAACGGCTGGTGGTAAGGTCACAGACCCAAAACGGACGCGCGGCAATTTTGATTTTGCCGCATGTCCATTTTCAGTAAAAATTTTATAAAAGGGCTTTTTTTACATGCGCGCTGAAAAATGGATCGGTGAGCACCCAAAACCCGCGGCTACTCTACCGCAAGCCATTTTTCAGCGCACCTTATTAAAAGGACCCCTCAGTTTCTTTAGGCTGACGTGGGTGAGTCAACAATCGTAAACATGAGATCCTTTCAAAACAGTAGCTCTACTAATATAACAATATTAATCTTGCCCAAAGCAGAGATGTACAGACTAATCCAAAGAATCCACAAAACGTTTGACAATCTTGAAGTTGCAAAGCCCTACGTTCTGTAAATCAGTAATGAATGTGGAGCAGATTTGCTTGATTCAAAGAATCGGCGGTGGACAGTTTCAATGCAGATTCCCAGGAATGGGCAAGTCTGCATCAAATCCGGTAGAATTTTAACCCCAGATTCACTGATGCGTGGACAATCCGAACACATGAATTTGGTTAGAATTTGACCTTGAATTTTCTACATGGCTCTATGTCTATTTCAGTAGGCTACTGCATTCTTTAGCAGAAATCTGTTCCTTTCACTTTCAGAGTGAAATGACTCCTGCTCCACATTTTGGCAAAATGTCATATTTTGCGCCAAGTAAAGCCAGAATAATAGATTTGTCTTTATATTTAAAATTGCACCAGAGGCTTGGCTTCTTGCTGTCACCAAAATGTAAAAATTACAAAAGACCTACCGGCGTTAATCAGTGGCATTTGCCATAATATAGATACATGGAAGAAACGGAAGCTATTGTACAGCAGATTTAAGCATTTAGGGAGGAATTCCATAACCGGCCACCTGGCATGAGCCTAGTCTCTAAAGAAACCTAGGTGTCAATGTTCCTTTCTCAAATACTAGTGTAACCATGAAAATACATGCCTATAAGTTAGACGCCAGCACTTGAACCAGCCATAGAGTTGTTATCGCTGTTCCCTCTAAACTCAGCGGAAGTCCTCCAGGGAATTTGCCTGTCCCTAGCGATTGAAACCACAATATTTGAAGCACCTCCCCCTACTGGTAGCCATACAGATGGAGGACTTCCACTCAGCTTAGAGGAAACAGTGGCTGCCGTGCGTGTGCCTAAGGTCTGGTAATATGCGCATAACTTACATTAAGTGGGCGTATGAGTCCCACCCCTGCTCCATCCAGACTATGCCTAGGTATACACCTACCAGTAAAATATGCACTATGTTAAATATGCACATATTCAGGCAAAATTTTGGCATTTATGTGCATATGTTCACAAATATGTAGCATAATTGAAGCCTAACATGTACTTTATAGAAGTGCCCTCTTACTCAGAAAAAAATATATATGTACATTTCTAAAAAGGGATTACTATTGAAATAATACCATTCTAACCTTGGTGCAGTAAAGACACTACAAGCCATAAACTACTGGATAATACTAAATAAAAATGTATTTCCAAACAGCTGATTGCATAAGAAAGCTTTTTTTTATATTAAACTTTAAGTAATTTTATTAAAATATTCTAAGACATTAATGTACCCTAGTTACTGGCAGACTCTTGTGAAAGCGATAGTCTGTTGTTTTTTTTTTTTAATTATTATTATTATTTTTTATAAAAATTTGGTGTAAGCTTCAATGTTTCACTTACATTTTATTAACAGGATGCTAATCTCAGCACAATTATAAGCTTTTGTAACCTTACATGCTCACAGAATAATTAAAAAAAAAAGCATATTTTTATACTGTGACACCATCCTTTATTCTCACATTTCCAAGTGATCATGATTATATTAAAAATATTTAATGCAATGTGTGTGTATATGTGTACATGTATTGTTCACATATGTATAATACATCTTCATTACGTGCATTCATGTCTTTATCCCAAAAAAATATATATATATTGTATGTTTCCTTGATGATATAAGAATTTACATGTTCAAATCTGGACAAATACCGTGTAAATACATGGTAAATGCATGGGCCAAATACTAATTTTGGTTAAAAAGGTAAAAGTCACCAAAGGAGAAAGAGACCAATGGAACAGCATCTCCGAAGACCTCAAGGTACTAAGGGGCCCTTTTGATAAAGCGTTGGCTTACCGCACGCTAAATCGGAACTACTGCTGGCCCAACGCGGCCGCTGGCGGTGGTTCCGGCTCGAGTATGTACCATCTCCGGCACGCCAGCAACAAATTTTTTTTCTAGTGTGGCACTAACCTGACGGTAATCGGGCACTGCCACATGCTGCCCAGTTACCGCGGAAGCACTTACGGCCACCTCAATGGGTGGTGGTAAGTGCTCCCCGCCATTTGCGAAGAAATGCAAAGTGAAGCTCTTAGGGAGTAGAAATCCAAGGGAGACGTATGTGTTGAGCGGTGAGAGTCTGATATGCACAGACGGGGAGAGGGATCTTGGGGTGATAGTATCTGAGGATCTGAAGGCGATGAAACAGTGTGACAAGGCGGTGGCCGTAGCTAGAAGGTTGCTAGGCTGTATAGAGAGAGGTGTGACCAGCAGAAGAAAGGAGGTGTTAAGTCGTTGGTGAGGCCCCACCTGGAGTATTGTGTTCAGTTTGGCCGTATCTTGCTAAGGATGTAAAAAGAATTGAAGCGGTGCAAAGAAAAGCTACAAAAAGGTATGGGATTTGCGTTACAAGACATATGAGGAGAGACTTGCTGACCTGAACATGTATACCCTGGAGGGAGGAGAAACAGGGGTGATATGACACAGACATTCAATATTTGAAAGGCATTAATTCGCAAACAAACCTTTTCCGGAGATGGGAAGGCGGTAGAACTAGAGGACATGAAATGGTATTGAAGGGGGGCAGACTCAAGAAAAATGTCAGGAAGTATTTTTTTCACAGAGAGAGTGGTGGATGCTTGGAATGTCCTCCC
This sequence comes from Microcaecilia unicolor, assembly GCF_901765095.1. Lineage (NCBI taxonomy): Eukaryota > Metazoa > Chordata > Amphibia > Gymnophiona > Siphonopidae > Microcaecilia > Microcaecilia unicolor. The sequence goes on along the minus strand of NC_044035.1, from coordinate 344,582,520 downwards.
GCGGGAGGTGGTGGAGATGAAAACGGTAACGGAATTCAAAAACGCGTGGGATAAACATAAAGGAATCCCGTTCAGAAGGAATGGATCCTCAGAAACTTAGCGGAGATTGGATGGCAGAGCCGGTGGTTGGGAGGCGGGGCTAGTGCTAGGCAGACTTCTACTGTCTGTGCCCTGAAACGACAGATACAAATCAAGGGCAGGTATACGCATAAAGTAGCACATATGAATTTATCTTGGTGGGCAGACTGGATGGACCGTGCAGGTCTTTCTCTGCCATCATCTACTATGTTACTATATAACCATGCGGTAAGAGTTATCTTACCCCATGGCCTTTTTTTTTTGGGGTGGGGGGGGGCTACCTGTTATGGTAAAAAGGGCCTTGGTGTGAGGGAGAAATGGCTCCCGCTACTACTATTGCAGGGCCCTTTTTCCCATAGCTTAGTAAAAGGACCCCTCAGTCGGTATGACAAAACAGTTACGAAAGCTAATGGTATATCCGGTTGCATACGAATAGGTATTACCAGTAGAAAAACAGGAATTAATTTTATTGTCAATCTCTACAAATCTCTGGTGGGATCCTTCCTTGAGTACTGTGTCCAGGTCAGAAGATGATAACTATGAAAGGACATCGATAAAGGGAGACAGTTCCAAGGAAGGTCAGTAAAGTGATGCACAGTCTTATTACAAGCCAAGCATAAAGAGAATGAAGGAGTTAAAGATGTAGAGGTGCAGCGAAGAGCGACTAAAATGATAGCGGGGATGGGATGACTTCCCTATGAAGAAAGGCTAAGGAGGCTAGGGCTTTTCAGCTTGGAGAAGAGACGGCTGAGGGGAGACATGATAGAGGTATATAAAATAATGAGTGGAGTGGAACAGGTGGATGTGAAGCGTCTGTTCACGCTTTCCAAAAATACTAGGACTAGGGGGCATGCGATTAAACTACAGTGTAGTACATTTAAAACAAATAGGAGAAGATGTTTCTTCACCCAACGCGTAATTAAACTCTGGAATTCATTGCCGGAGAACGTAGTGAAGGCGGTTAGCTTGGCAGAGTTTAAAAAGGGGTTAGACGGTTTCCTAAAGGACAAGTCCATAAACCACTACTAAATGGACTTGGGAAAAATCCACAATTCCAGGAATAACCTGTATAGAATGTTTGTACGTTTGGGAAGCTTGCCAGGTGCCCTTGGCCTGGATTGGCCGCTGTCGTGGACAGGATGCTGGGCTCCATGGACCCTTGGTCTTTTCCCAGTGTGGCATTACTTATGTACTTATGCTCATGTTCTCCAGAAGAAAGCTATGGTGCAAACATTCAAGGATCTACTAGACTTCAATAAGATACCAGAAGGTAGTATTTTGAAGAAATCCTTTCAATGACAGGGTGATGGGTGGCTGGGAAATGAATTTTAGTGAAGGTTAATAGAAGACAAAGCAGTAAGAAATCCAAGCATGCTCGAAGACGCAAATTTAGTGGCATGGCAAATGAGAGAGAGGACCAGAGATCAAGTAAATTGCACAACGGGCCAACTCAAATGGGCAAACTGGATGGACTAAGAGGTCCTTATTTTGAAGCATACGTCATTGGAGTACAGAGAAAAATATTAACCGGATCAAAAATTAACCTAAAGAGATTTAAGAAGATAATAATGCGTTAGTTCCTTGACGAATCTTACTTCGGGAACTGAAAGAACGACCTATGGTTCATTAAATTTATATAGTGCAACTTTATTGTGTGGTGAACATTTTTCTTTTTGCGCTACAAGTTGGCCGATCTCATTCTTGTTTTATTACCCCTTTCTATATTATCTTTAGTGATGGATATATTTTTTTCATATGCTATCTGACCCTATTTCCCATTCTTTTCCTCCACATTATTTATATGTGAAATACAAGAAATACCTGGCTTCCAGGTACTACAGTACCTGTGTGACACTTCAGTTGTTAAACAACCCACTTTTTAACTCTATCATATCTATGTACCGATGACTCCTAGAAGGGTTGTCCATTATACTATTTATATACTAGTAAAAAAGGCCCGTTTCTGACACAAATGAAACGGGCGCTAGCAAGGTTTTCCTCATTTTGCTGTTGCCTGTGAGGTGCGATGCCCCCCTCCCGGCGCCATCCCACCCACGGCGATGCAGCCGGCCGCAGCAATCCGACCCACCGTGCCCATCGCACCCACCTTCGCGTTGGTTTGGCGGCGGGGGACCCGGAACCCCACCACCACAAGTCCTGTGTGCTGACTACGGCGTCATCTTTGGCGTTGGTAGCTGTGCAGGGCGGAGTTCTGTGCGTCTGACGTCATGCACGTGCAGGACGTCAGACGCACAGAAGCCCTGCCTCCACAGGCTAGGAACGCCGAAGATGACGCCGTAGTGAGCACACAGGACTTGTGGTGGCGGGGTTTCGGGTCCCCCGCCGGCAAAGCAACGTGAAGGTGTCTCAGGAGGGGGTAGTTGCGGGGGGGGGGGGGGGGTGTTGGAGGTCCCTTGTTTTCAGCTGCAGCTTTGGGGGGGGGTGTACGAATCTGTGGGCGGGGCTTGTATTTTTTGAGGTTTGGTGCGCGGGGAGGGGGGTGGTGTTTGATGTGGGAACAGTTTGAATGTTTTGAGGTTTGGTGCGCGGGGGGGGGGGGGGGGTTGGATGTGGGAACAGTGGTCTCTGGAGTCATTTGCACTCCGGAGCTTTGGAGGTGCGTCCCCTTTCCGCGGGTGGGTTGGCAGGGGGAGGAGTAGGGAAACACGCTCCGTGTGTTTCCCTACTCCTCCTCCCCCTGCGTGGGTGCGAACTGTTTGTTTAGTTGAGTTTTTTTTTTCCTGCCCTCGACGTCATGACGTTTGACGCGAGGGCGGGGCACGGGTCAGTGGGGTGGCTTCACCACCATGAATCCACGAACCGTTCTGGGAGACTGACTGACTTCAGTGACGTCAGTGTCCTCAGAACGTTGAGGTTGCGTTTTATTATAGTAGATACTCCGTGGAGGTAACGTTACAACTTGGGCATGCTGTCTAACAGAACCTGGGCACCGAGATTCCATTAAAGAATATTAGCATAAGCTGGTATTAGCATATCTAACATTTATGTGACCCCAGTAACACCAACCATAGACCTGACATAACAGCAGCAGCTAAGGGGGTCTTTTACGAAAGCTTAGCTCGAGTTATCTGCAGTAGGGCCCATTTTATTCTTATGGGCCCTGCTGCAGATAAGTCGAGCTAAAAGATCCCCTAAATGTGGGAGGGACACATATAATTTACTTAGTATTCTGTACGTTATGCCATATTCTAGACGTTTATGCACAAGGGGTACATAAATGTCGACCCACTACATAAAGATCTGCTATATGTATATTTAACATACAGTATTTGTACATATATAGTACATACATATACATATATCTCTACATACATATGGAACACATATGTACATACAGTACACACACAGACTCACACACTAAATATTTTGAATCGCATCGTCAGCAACATGTCGACAAACTGGGAAAATGTGTAGCCAATTCCATATTTAGCTTCCAGAAAGTCAAGTTGGATGTTGCATTCTTTACACATTCAGTAAGAATTCGCATAAAACTTGAATCTTCAAGAGGAATCCATCAATAATAGAAAGGAAACGTGAGTGCTGAAGTACAACGTGAATGACTAAGTCGAGGTTGCAAATCAAACCGAGTCTGGAGCAATTGAGGCCTAGTTGTGAAGTAACTGTAAACCGTGTTCTTCAGGGTTGACTTTTCCTTTTACCCAGTTGCCATGGATGCCTAGTAGAACAGCTTCAACTTTTCAGGTGTTCTCACAGACCTAAATGCAAAAACAAAAACAAGTATATGATTATTAATGCTATCACATTGTACTTTTCTGAGAAAAGAAGAGTCCTAAATAAATAAGTACATTTTAGGCCAGATTTAATAAATGGTGCCAAAAATTCTGTAAGAAGAAATCCGCCAAGAGACGGAGAACTCAAAACGCCCCACGGTAGATACAACAGTACAACAAAAAAATTGGGAGAGCGACCAAGAATACCAAAGACTGGAAGATGTATATTGATAAACTTCCGTATCAATATACATCTTCCAGTCTTTGGTACCCTTGGTCGCTCTCCCACTTTTTTTGTTGTACTGCCAAAAATTCTGTGCCGATAAAATTTGGCGCTCAACGCTATTCTATGAAGGGCTCCAGAACGAGCACTATGGAAACACGCTGAGTGCCAATCAACTTTGGCCGCTGAATTTGGGGCCTGAGGAATTCAGCCAGCTGAAAACTGGTATAAATTCTGCTGCACAAATTGGGTGCAGATCCCCGCTATTCTGTAACACTGCGTGCATCTTTCGTGAATGTCCCTAACCCGTCCATGTACCTCCCATGGTCACGCCCCCTTTTGAGTTGCATGCAAACCAATTTAGGTGCCTGTTGTTACAGCATAGCGAGTAGCCAGATCATCACTCAAATCATAATTAGTGCCGATCAAGGGGCCCTTTTACTAAGGCGCATCTAAAAGTGGCCTGCGCTGGTGTAGGTGCGTGTTTTGGACACGCGCAGGTCATTTTTTCAGCACGCCCTGGAAAAAAAGGGGGGGGATTTTTTTGTGTCCAAAAACGGATGTGCGGCAAAATTAAAACCAACGTGTGTCGATTGTTGGCCCGAGACCTTACTGCCACCCGTTGACTTAGCGGTAAGGTCTCACGTGCTAACTGGGTGGTAAGTGACCAGCTCGCGTGAACTGCCCATTACTGCTGGGTAAGCGCCACACGGTAGAAAACACAAAATATTTTCTACCACGTGCTATGGACGCACATCAAAAATGGAATTGCCGCCCGGGGCATGCGGTAGTTCCAGTTTTGTGTGCATTGGACGTGCGTGGGCGCCTACGCGCTTTAGTAAAAGGGGCCCCTAAGTGCTTGTTAGCGCCAATAATTAAATCATTGGAGCCATTAACTAATTATTTTGGGTGCCAGGCTGGGATCAATGCCCAAATTTGGGCGACCTTTTAGAATCTGGGGGTTTATGCTGGTACAAAATATTGTGCAGATTTCCAACTCAAACAGCATAGAGCTTTATGCAATAGGAACGCTTTCAAGAACAAGGTAACAGAAGAGGCAAGGAAGCTTTACAAAAAGCACTAGATTCTTGCCCCCCCCCCAGTGCCGTAGCGAGGGTGCCTGACACCCGGGGCGGGTGCAGGGCATGGCGCACCCCCCTCCGTAGCGCACCCCCCCTGAAACGCACCCTACCTTGCAGCGGGGGGCAGGCGGGAGGGCCGATCCGCCCCCAGTGTACGTCACTGGGAGCTGTGTCGGCTCTGCTGCTTCCCTGCTTTCTCTGCCCCAGAACAGGAAGTAACCTGTTCCGGGGCAGAAAAGAGCAGAGAACCAGCGAGCCGACACCCCCCCCCCCCCAGCACATGCACCCGGGGCGGACCCCCCCTTCCCACGCCACTGCCCCCCCTCTATATAGACAACAGTGCTCCTTGCTGTAAATAAGGCATGCGGCAGACATTTATAGCAATCTTAGCACTTAAGCTGGTTATCCACAAATGGAAAAATGTAACAGCCCTAGACGCGAATGCCTGGTAGAATATGATATACAAGCAAAAAAAAGCCAGAACGGCAGCAGGAAGTGTGTCAGGGGGAGCCTGTGAGTGAGTGTTGCAGCAGGTGGCTCTATACCAGTGGCTCTTTTTTTTTCATGCTCAGAACAGCTGGGGAAGGAGCCTTAGGGAGGTTGCGAGTCAGGCAAGTGGCCGGGTAAGAAAAGAAGTGAGCGGTGGGGGGGGGGGGGGGGGGGGGGGGGGGGAGGGGGGGGTGTTGGAGGGGAGAGGAAGATTTGATTTTTCTTTTTGCTCCTGTCCTGAATTTGAGGAGGGCAGGAAGTACTGACAGAGGAGGCAGGGGAAGGTCACAGTTGGGCTGGGGAGGTAAGCCTCTTAAAGGGGGGGGGGGGGGGGCTACGGTGGAGGAGTGGCCTAGTGGTTAGGGTGGTGAACTTTGGTCCTGGGGAACTGAGGAACTGAGTTCGATTCCCGGCACAGGCAGCTCCTTGTGACTCTGGGCAAGTCACTTAACCCTCCATTGCCCCATGTAAGCCGCATTGAGCCTGCCATGAGTGGGAAAGCGCAGGGTACAAATGTAACAAAAATAAAACAGATACTATTGGAGGTTCTACATGGAATGTTGCTATTCCACTAGCAAACATTCCATGTAGAAGCCTGCGCGGCCACATTGGTGATCTGCAAGGGCCGACTTCTACATGGAATGTTGCTAGTGGAATAGCAACATTCCATGTAGAATCTCCAATAGTAGCAACAGTGGAGGAGTGGCCTAGTGGTTAGGGTGGTGGACTTTGGTCCTGAGGAACTGAGTTTGATTCCCACTTCAGGCACAGGCAGCTCCTTGTGACTCTGGGCAAGTCACTTAACCCTCCATTGCCCCATGTAAGCCACATTGAGCCTGCCATGAGTGGGAAAGCGCAGGGTACAAATGTAAGAAAAATAAATAGATACTATTGGAGATTCTACATGGAATGTTGCTATTCCACTAGCGCAACATTCCATGTAGAAGTAGAAGGCTGCGCAGGCTTCTGTTTCTGTGAGTCTGATGTCCTGCACGTACGTGCAGGACATCAGACTCACAGAAGCAGAAGCCTGCGTGGCCACATGGTGCATGGTGATCTGCAAGGGCCGACTTCTACATGGAATGTTGCTAGTGGAATAGCAACATTCCATGTAGAATCTCAAATAGTAGCAACAGTGGAGGAGTGGCCTAGTGGTTAGGGTGGTGGACTTTGGTCCTGAGGAACTGAGTTCGATTCCCACTTCAGGCACAGGCAGCTCCTTGTGACTCTGGGCAAGTCACTTAACCCTCCAAAGCCGCATTGAGCCTGCCATGAGTGGGAAATCACGGGGTACAAATGTAACAAAAATAAAATATACAAACATAAACCTATGAATACTGGGCCTGATATTCAGCTGGTGACAGGCAGTGCTTTGACTGCACGATGTTGGCAAGAAACCCGGATAGTCAACACCAGGCCATTTCTGGGGACTGGCATGCTTTGAACATCCAGTATTTTTTGGCTGCTAAACGCTTACCCAGTTAAGCTGATATTCAGCATCTCTCTGGTTACATTATAGCGGTTAAATATAGGACTGCTATTTATGCAGTCTGATATACCTGCTAATCTCCTCCAGTCTGGCGCTAAATATCTGCGCTAAACTACATAAGTTGTGCGATATGGCCACTTTAGCAGTAGGCACTAACCGCACACGAATATCTGGGTTTAACCCTTTAGTGTCCAATGTTCCCGTATGGGAACAGATTGATGGGAACATTGGACACTAGTTAACACAAGCATCAGGGCAATCAAAGCACTGCCCATTGCCAGCTGAATATCGGACTCAATAACCTCCCGCTGAATATTCACAGTTCGCTGCAAAAACATTACTTAACTGGCCAGCATCCGATTCTGACCAGTTAAATAGTGTTGAATATCGGGGAATACAATTTGCACATGTTAAAAAGTCCTTACAAAACTGAAACTAGAAATTCAGAAAAACCCTAAAGAATACTTAGCACAAGAGGCAGGAAGAGATAACCATAAATATTATACTAATAACATCTGAACAAAAACCTTTAGGGAAATGTATTCCTAGCTAGATTGCCCAGAAGATTATTGAATTGCCTTGGCTCCCCTGCTTTGTTTTTGGTTCATGGCTCCATTGGCTCCCACCAGGTCAATTTTCATAGCTTCTGTGGGTAAAGAGTGTTTATCTGTGGAAATTGGCCTTATGAAAAATGCCCACCCATTGTTTCACAGCATGCGTACTTTAACGGTATTCTACTAGAGGCTGAGTTAGGCCAGGGGAGGAAATAATGCATGGAGGTTTGGATTTTGCACGGAAAAAGGAGGCGCAAGTCTGAGTGGTGTAGAACGAGTAGAAATGAAGGCAATTATTTACTCTTTTAAAAAGTGCAAAGATTAAGGGACACAATCAAGTTACATGGAAATAGTTCTAAAACATATAACAAGTAACTAACTTGTTAGTCTCACTCACACACACAAGGAGTGACTCGGGCTGCACATACTGCAGCGGGACGTGTTTATCCACTCCTACCCTAGCTGAGATAATATTTAACCATCTCTCTGACCTCACGTGCAACTTTCTTCAAATCAATCACCTTACTTTCTAACTCCTCCTACTTTCTTACCCATCTATATGATGCAACTTTGCCTTACCCTTCACTACCAATTATAATATTCCATTACGTATTGTGTTGACATTGTAAGTAGTATACCATGCCATACATTGTATTGTTTATTTGTGACATCATGCCTTGGTGGTCTAGTGGCCTCTTAGGGGCTGGAAAGAGCCCCCTCTTTCCTTCCCAGTGCTGCTGCAGACCTTTTTTTCCCAGCACCAAATTGACTGCCGAGAGTTCAAGCAGTGACCTCGCAAGACTTGTCCAAACCTTTTTTAAGCCCAGATACGCTAACCACTGTTACCACATCCTCCTGCAGCGAGTTCCAGAGCTTAACTATTCTTTGAGTGAAAAAATATTTCTTCTTATTTATTTTAAAAGTATTTCCATGTAATTTCATTGAGTGTCCCCTGGTCTTTGTACTTTTTGAAAGAGTGAAAAATCGATTCACTTCTACCCATTCTACACCACTCAGGATTTTGTAGACCTCAATCATATCTTCCCTCAGCTTCTCTTTTCGAAGCTGAAGAGCCTTAACCACTTTAGCCTTTTCTAATTCCACTATATATTTTTTCGAGATATGGCGACCAGAATTGAATACAATACTCAAGGTAAAGTCACACCATGGAGTGATACAGAAGCATTACAATATTCTTGGTCTTATTTTGCATCCCTTTCCTAATAATTCCTTAAATCCTGTTTACTTTTTTGACCTCCACCTCAAACTGGGCAAAAGATTTCAGTGTATCGTCTACAATGATACCTAGATTTCTTCTTGAGTGCGGACTCCTAAGGTGGACCCCAGCATCACGTATCTATGATTTTGATTATTCTTCCCAATGTGCATCACTTTCCATTTGTCCACATTAAATTTCATCTGTCATTTGCATCAAAACAGGAAGTTGCAGTATAGAGGGTGAGACAGGGCAGAAGGCAGGCCACGGAGATGGCCTCCAACTGTGAATCACTGCTGGCTGCAGGGACCTGTACGCAAGACCTGCGGGGAGGAGGAAGGGAGGGGAGACAAATGGAAGGGAAAGGAGAAGTGGGGGTAGGGGGGGCTGAAGTGGACCCATAGGAGGAGGTGGTAGGGTTAGGGCTGGAGGGAAAGGAGAGAGGTGCTGGCTGGACCCATGAGGGGAGAAGGAGGAGGGAGTGGCTGGAGGTAAAAGAGAGAGGTGATGGCTGGACCCATGGGAGGAGGGGGGGGGGCTAGAGGGAAGGGAAAGAAATGCTGAACCAAGGAGAAGAAGAAAGAGGGAATCAAATACTGATCCCACGGCAGGAAGGAGAAAGGGAAATAGAGCAGGTAGGTAAGCCAGATGCTGGAAGGGGTGTGGGAAGAGAGGGGGAGAAGCTGGACACAAGGAGGTAACAGAAACAGAGGAGAAATGATGTGCATGATGGGGGCATGTGGCGGATAACAGGGACACAAAGGGGAGATGATGTGTGGGGATAGTATATGGACACAGAGGGGCAATGCTGACACAGAAGAGAGATTTTTTTTTGACACAGGGGTAGAGGATAGGGAGATAGGGAGGTGATGATGGATACGGGGATATGGAAAGATACTGGAAAGGGAAGTATAGGGATACAGGAGGGAGGTGCTGAATGTGGAGGACGATGGGGACACAGAAATGGAAGATGGATGGTGGACATGGACAGAAAAGAGATGTAATAAAAGTGGGAGGGCGACCAAGGATTCCAAAGACTGAAAGGATATCTAATAATAAAGATGTTTATTGAGGTATAAAGACTCGACACAACGTCGTGTTTCGGCCGTTAGGCCTGCATCAGGAGTCTTAATGCCGAATGCTTTTGAGAACTATTTGATGAAGGCAAATCCTCAATAAAGGGAGGTCTTTAGAAAGACCGTTGTGAAGGTGAGCGTGCTTCGTTGTCTCCTCTGACACAACGCTTGTATAGAATGCTGCAATAAGCAAAAAAAGAGATGTCAAATGGACAGGAGAAGCTTTCTTAAGCGGGAAGCAGAAACCAGAGCCTGAGACCAACATGATTTAAAAAATAAAATGACCAGATAACAAAAAGGATGGGAAAAAAAGTATATATTTTTCTATTTTGTAATTAGAGTATGTCAGATCCGAAACGTACATCTTGCCAAAGTTAACGTTAGACATGACAGAAATTTAGGAGGAAAAACCAGGCTGCACTTTCTTCAGCTTCCAGCAGGCTTGGGGCTCTCCTTGGTCAGGGTACAAGGGCAGTTACCCTAGTCAGTCACACTCCCCTAACACCGTCTCTGGCACGTGCCACCTTTATATTTTTCACAATACAGGAATAAATGCATTTCTTTCTATATCTCTGGTGTCGTACTACATAACTGTTTGAGGCTTCTGCAGATGGGGTCAGAGCTGACAGAGATAGAGATTGTGGTGATGGGGACAAACTTTGTCCCCTTGTCATTCTCTCTGATCTTCTGAGGGTGCCAATTTATAAGCTTCAAGTATTTCCTTGCATCTTTTCCTTCAAACTGCACATGAAATCTTGACATGGGGCTCTCAACAGTCCCCTCCTACTTCTTGGGACATGGAAAAACATGTCAATGTTATTTTAAATAATTTGCTTCATTATTGAGTAACCATTTGTCTACAAAATTACTGTCATTACTGAAGATGGTTCCTAGATCAATAAGTATGCATCTTTGTCTCAAAATGACTGTTCTTTTCATCGACTGGTATCTAAGCCATCAGGGGAGGCAGTTTCATCAGCCAAGACAATGGATCACATCTACACAAAAGAAACACAGAAAGAAAAATGCAGGCACAACTTATGTTTATGTGGAGAGGCATAATCGAACGGGGCGCCCAAGTTTTCCTGGGGCCATTCTCGCAGGACGGCTCTGTGAAGGGGCGGGGAAACCCGTATTATTGAAACAAGATGGGCGCCCATCTTTCGTTTCAATAATATGGTCGGGGATGCCCAAATCTTCACATTTAGGTCGACTTTAGAGATGGTTGTCCTTAGAGATGGTCGTCTCCAGTTTTCGGTGATAATGGAAACCGAGAACGCCCATCTCAGAAACGACCAAATCCAAGCCATTTGGTCGTGGGAGGAACCAGCATTCGTAGTGCACTGGTCCCCCTCACATGCCAGGACACCAACCGGGCACCCTAAGGGGCACTGGAGAGGACTTCACAAATTGCTCCCAGATGCATAGCTTACTTACCTTGGGTGCTGAGCCCCCAAATCCCACTCCCCACAACTTTACACCACTACCATAGCCCTAAGCGGTGAAAGGGGGCACCTAAATGTGGGTACAGTGGGTTTCGGGTGGGTTTTGGAGGGCTCACATTTACCACCACAAATGTAACAGGTAGGGGGGGATGGGCCTTGGTCCACCTGTCTGAAGTGCACTGCACCCACTAAAACTGCTCCAGGGACCTGCATACTGCTGTCATGGTGCTGGGTATGACATTTGAGGCTGGCAAAAAAAAATTTTAACTTTTTTTTTGAGGGTGGGAAGGGGTTGGTGTCCACTGGGGGAATAAGGGGAGGTCATCCCCGATTCCCTCCGGTGGTCATCTGGTCAGCTCAGTTCGGACACCTTTTTGACACTTGGTCGTGAAAAAAATGGACCAATTAAAGTCGACCAAATGCTCATCAGGGACGCCCTTCTTTTTTCCATTATCAGCTGAGGATGCCCATCTCTTAAGCACGCCCCGCCTTCACTATGCTTCTGACACACCCCCATGAACTTTGGTCATCCCCACGACGGACCGCAGTTGAGGGCACCCAAAATCGGCCTTCGATTATGCCGATTTGGGCGACCCTGAGAGAAGGACGCCCATCTCCCGATTTGTGTCGGAAGATGGGCGCCCTTCTCTTTCGAAAATGCCCCTGATAATCTCCAAAATACTAATGATTAGAGGTCTATTACGATGATTTTAGCAAGCATTGCAAACTATACATTTAAGCATCCTGGTTAAACACTGGTACCAAATAGTTTGCATTGCAGACAGTTCTGTGCTCATAAAATCAATTTAAAAACAATAAGTTGAAAATTGCACATTTAGGACTAGGTTAGGTAAATGGTGTCAAAAGTTGGGCGCAAAAAAATAAAATGTGCCCAACTTTGGGTGTGAGGATTTACCTGGTATAAATCCTCACGCATAGATTAGGCACTGATCCCCCGAATTCTATGCAAAAAAACAGAAGAAACCAGTCTTCGCAAAATCGTGAACAAAAAAACAAAAACAGCGAAGATGACCAAAAATTATATATGGAATAGACGATGCTTCAGTTGAAAATCCAATAGGCCAATTTATTGAGCAAAAAATTATAATAAATAAAATACAACAGAATGGTCAGTGAGCAAGACTCGACACAGCTGTGTTTCGGCCTATCTGGCCTGCATCAGGAGTCTTTTTGCCATTCAAAAGGTCGCTTTTTGGATCTTTCACTGTGTGATCTGACAAATTTAACTTCGTTTTCTTGTATTGTCACCAAAAGTAACTTCTTGATTTTCTTAGCAGGAAAATATAAATAACAGTATCTCTCATCTGGTATCTAAGAAAATCAAGAAGTTACTTTTGGTGACAATACAAGAAAACGAAGTTAAATTTGTCAGATCACACAGTGTTTGCTGATCGGTTGGCTGTTCTTTTGTTCTCTCTGTGGATTAACTTGCATACATAAAGGAATTATTCAAGCCTATCAGCTTCTTCTCAGAGAAAGTTGATTGTGACCCCTGAGGCAGGTGCTTTGGCGCGGAAACACGGACCGTGTGGGTCCTTGATATGAATATTCTGAATAAACTGGTTTTTGATATTATCTCCCTATTGGTTTGTGCATTTGTCAGCCTCTACTTTTGCTGTTTCATGATTTGGGCGTCCCCGACCGTATTATCGAAACGAAAGATGGACGTCCATCTTGTTTCCATAATAAGGGTTTTCCCGCCCCTCCACCAGGATGTTTTGCGTGGACGTCCTCAGCAAACTTTTTGCACCCCTTTCGATTATGCCCCTCCAAGTGTACTAAGAAGAGTGGATATCCTTCAACAACTTTGGCTGGCTTCTGAGATAGGCCACAGATGGTTTCTCTCATTATGTGGTTAGGTGTGTTGGTCATAGGCACATAAAAGAAAAAGAGGATATTTTTCTAAAAATTTTTTAAAAACCTGGAGGACATATCCTCTTAAAAGAGGTCATATGGCAACCCTACTCAAGAGTTTCATGAGGGACTTTGTCAAAAGCTTTCTGAAAATTTCCTATGAGGAAAGGCTAAAGCGTCTAGGGCTCTTCAGCTTGGAGAAAAGACAGCTGAGGGGAGATATGATAGAGGTCTATAATAATGAGTGGAGTGGAATGGGTAGACGTCAATCATTTGTTTACTCTTTCCAACAATACTAAGACTGGGGGGCAAGTAGTAAAATGAATACGAATTGGAGAAAATGTTTCTTCACTCAACGTGTAATTAAACTCTGGAATTCGTTGTCAGAGAATGTGGTAAAAGCGGTTAGCTACGTGGGGTTTAAAAAAAGGTCTGGGCGGCTTCCTAAAGGAAAAGTCCATAGACCATTATTAAATTGACTTGGGGAAAATCCACTGCTTATTTCTGGGATAAGCAGCTTAAAATGTATTGAACTTTTTCGGGATCTTGTCAGGTATTTGTGACCTGGATTGGCCACTGTTGGAAACGGGACGCTGGGCTTGATGGACCTTTGGTCTGTCCCAGTGTGGCAATACTTATGTACTTGTAGTAAAATGCAGTGCTTTTTTCGTAGAAAAAAAAGGTGCTGGTACTAATTGTGGGCGGAGTCACCACATATGACTCTACCCCTATTATAACCACACCCACATTAGCCACACCCCTTATACCAGCCATAGCGCATATAAACATAGTAACATAGTAGATGACGGCAGAAAAAGACCTGCATGGTCCATCCAGTCTGCCCAACAAGATAACTCATATGTGCTACTTTTTGTGTATACCCTACTTTGATTTGTACCTGTGCTCTTCAGGGCACAGACCGTGACATCATTGAAAATATTATACTAGTATAGGAGAAAAAAATAATGTGATTTTTTTTTCATTATAAATAATTTCTGTAAGCTGTTAACAGCTCCAGTATACCCAGGACAAAATAAGACAGCAGATGTAAATTTTCAAATTGGACATATTCCAGACACTAAAATGAAAATAAAATGATTTTTTCTACCTTTTGTTGTCTGGTGACTTTGTTTTTCTGATCATGCTGGCTCAGTATCTGATTCTGCTGCTATCTGTCCTCTTAACTCCGTTTCCAGGGCTTCCTTTCCATTTAGTTCTTTACTTTCTGCCTTTCTTCTTCATTTCTTGCCCTACATCTGTATGTAAAAGCTGGGTCCTCCGCAGACTTGACTGTCCAGTGGATCCAGCTTCTGCCTATTTTCTACATCCATGTGCAGTTTTTCTCCTCTCTTCCTTTTCCCTCATCTCATCTCCTTCCTCACTCTCTTCCCTCGCCTCCATCCATGTCCAGCATTTCTTTTCTCCCCTGCCCTCCATTCTATCCACCCATATCCAGCAACCCTCCTCTCCCCCTGCCCCCCTCCAGCCACCCATGCCATGCCCAGTGATTCTCCTCTCTCCCCTGCCAATGTCCAGCATGTATCCTCTCCCCCTGCCCTCCCCTCCATGTCCAGCACTTCTCTCTCCCCTCCCCTGCCCTCTAGGCCCAGCATGTCGCCTCCCTCCCTGCCCTCCTCTCATCCATGCTCAGCAATTCTCCTCTCTCCCCTGCCCATGTCCAGCATGTCTCCTCTCCCCCTGCCCTCCCCTCCATGTCCAGCGATTCTGCCCTCCCCCCTGCCCTCCCTTCATCCATGCCCAGCAATTCTCCTCCCTCCCCTGCCCATGGCCAGCATGTCTCCTCTCCCCAATGCCCTCCCCTCCATGTCCAGCACTTCTCTCTCCCCTCCCCTGCCCTCCATGCCCAGCATATCGCCTCCCTCCCCTTATCCATGCCCAGCAATTCTCCTCTCTCCTCTGCCCTCCCCTGCCCATGTCTAGCATGTCTCCTCTCCCCCTGCCCTCCCCTCCATGTCCTGCGATTCTGCCCTCCCCCCTGCCCTCCCTTCCTTCATCCATGCCCAGCAATTCACCTCCCTCCCCTGCCCATGTCCAGCATGTCTCCTCTCTCCTCTGCCCTCCCCTCCATGCCAGCAATTCTCTCTCCCCTGCCCTGCATGTCTGATATGTCCCCTCTCTCCCCTGCCCTCCATGCCAGCAATTCTCTCTCCCCTGCCCTGCATGTCCGACATGTCCCCTCTCTCCCCTGCCCTCCCCTCGCCTCTGCAAATCGCGACGAACCGGCCAGCGGTGAAGACAGCGGTACTCACTGAGGCAGGCACGCAGAAGACGCAGGGCACGCGCAAGCAGGTTCATCTTCTCCTCCGATCTCGCGTTGCTTCCCTCTCAGCGCGTCCCGCCCTCGAAGGCTGAGAGGGAAGCAACGCGAGATCAGAGGAGAAGACGAACCTGCTTGCGCGTGCCCTGCGTCTTCTGCGTGCTTGCCTCAGTGAGTAGCGCTGTCTTCACCGCCAGCCTGTTCGTCGCGACTTGGAGAGGGGAGGGGAGGGCAGGGGAGAGAGGGGACATGTCGGACATGCAGGGCAGGGGAGAGAGAATTGCTGGCATGGAGGGGAGGGCAGGGGAGAGAGGTGAATCGCGACCGGCAAAATTAAATGGACGGGAGCGGGACCTGAAAAAAAAGGTGCCGGTACGCCGTACCGCCGCGTACCGGCACAAAAAAAGCACTGGTAAAATGTACACTCACTGTGAGTGTTATTTTAAAAGCCTCTATTTCTGATTTGGATGTACATAAGCATTTAGGTGTGTACATTACATACACGTTTAAATCCCAATTTCAGAAAGCTGACATATATTCATTCAAATTATGAATACATGCATATGAACTACAGTGGGACAAAATATTCTCCACTGAAGAAGGGGAATGCAAGTTTATGTCCTCTGAAATCAACACTGGGATTTACAGCTGCTCCGAGGGATATCTAGATTAATTAAAGGTGCTTGTATTGTGCAGTGCTCTACTGGAGGGACTGCAGGGTCCGGTCATACCCCTAATCCCCCAATGCTTTTGTTCCCTAACCCCTCAACCCCCCTCAAGAGTGATACTGACAAATGATATTGAATGATAATGGGCTTTATGACACGAAGTACGATGCAGAATAAAAACGTCCAATGGACTAAAACAGTTCAGATCAGAGCCTTTATTCACAGTAAAATGGATTCGACACAAATCGTGTTTCGGCCACCAAGGCCTGCCTCAGAAGTCCCTTGACAATACTGAAAATATATACATATATAAAAAAATTATATCATAAACATGCAAGAGCATGTACTGAGATGGCTCCAGAAAAAGGAGGACAGATTGAGTCAGTCCGGATTTTACTTCCATTGCTTTCAATGGAAGTAAAATCCGGACTGGCTCAATCCGTCCTCTTTTTTCTGGAGCCATATGGTAACCCTATGAGATATCTACATCCATGTGTCGATGTAGCCATGTTACCTCAGTTTATGTTATGTGTGTTCATCTGTATGAAACGGATACTCCCGCCACATTTAACCGGTGTCTACATGCTCATTCCCGTATTTTAGAACACGCTCAAAGTTGACGGATCTTATTCTGCAATAATTCCTGGATTTTACGTATCATGACCTATTCCGATTGCTAAGTTCTATCTAAAATGGGCCTTCACATCAACTGCCTCACCTCTATCCGTATGTTCGTTCATGCCTTCAAAAAGTGTAGTAGATTGGGGATGCAAGACATCCCCTGGCTAAATCCATATTGGCTCTGTCACATTAATCATGTATATATCTATGTGTTCAGTAATTTTGCACTAGAATGAATTCAGTGGACCGACCCGTCACAGCACTCTTGCAAAAACATGTAAGGAGACATTAAAATGTCTGACCTCATCTTCTACAGCAATGTAGTTCCATGGGCTATCACATTTGCAAAATGCTATGTATTTAATTAGCTCAGCCCAGGGCCAATGGAGGGAAGGTCTCCGATGGCAAATTTTTATTTCAATAAGGAGTGCATAAAGAAATGATTATAGTCTATCACAAAAGAGGAAACTTAATTGTTTTAATATTTAGGGGTATATATTACATCAAAATGGCTTTTCTGTGTATACTGTTCATGTTGATCTGAACTGCAAAAACGCAGGTCACTAACCACGCTCAGAATTATTATTACTATTTTTTTTTTATCGAGACAGTAACTGTTGTTTCTTCAAAGTAGAAAAAATGACTTGCTGTGCCAAAATATCTCATCACAGACCTCATAATTTGCATTCTAATGTGCAATGGAAAAAAGAAGCTCGGCTATATTTACCCTTTGGATGCATTCTAGGGGTTTTAATTGAAACCATAAGTGTAGGGGAAATGAATAGAAAGAAAAATCAAGGATAGCTCTGGGGCTTATTTACAGTTGCCAAGCTAGCATTAGTCTGATAATGTGCAACACACCTGAGGCCTTTCAGTCTCAGCTTGATAAATTAATTTTGAGGCAGTGGTAGAATATCAGAACTCATTTAATTTCCCTTCATCAGTTGTACGTCTCCCTCCCCCTCCCTCCCGATACACTCATTTCCTTCCTTCATGATGGAATGTTCTGGTATTTTCTGATGAGCAGAACTCTACAGCTTTGGGCTCATTCATATGTAGGTATTGAGCAGCAAGACACACTGCTGACAAAAAACAATGAGAGGTCACTTGCGGTCTGTGGTACAGCAAACCAAGGAAGAGTGGAGTTTCTGAACATTTGTTTCTTTTTTGTTTCATTTGAGGGTTTTTTAATGTTATGTTTCTTTTGAATTAATTTTGACTTCACGAGATACTGGCACTGTGTACGAACACTGCCCTAAACCTGCTCGTTGAACTTTTTTTTTTTTAAACCCTGCTCCTATGGATAGAGGTGAGGCTCCTGGCTGGTTAAACAGCACTTCACTGGCAAAGCGCTAGTATTCAGTGTGAGATAGCTGGTTATCTCTGCTGAATGTTAGCGCTTAGCACTTACTCCTGGATTCTATATAGCGCGATATAAGTTGTGCATGCAAATCCAGTCATATTTTGGATTTGCATGCACAACTTAATGAGCTAGCAAGCCAACTAGCACCAATAATTTATTTATTTAATACATTTATACCCCACATTTTCCCACCAGTTGCAGGCAACTATTGACACTAAGGGGTCCTTTACCTAAGGTGCGCTGAAAAATGGCCTGCGGTAGTGTAGAGGCATGTTTTGGGCGCACACAGAATGATTTTTTAGCACACCTACAAAAAAATGCCCTTTTTTTGACGAAAACAGACGTGCGGCAAAATGAAAATTGCCATGTGTCCATTTTGGGTCTGAGACCTCACCACAAGCAATTGACCTAGTGGTAAGGTCTCATGTGGTAACCGGGCGGTAATGGTTTATGCGCGTCAAATGGCACTTGCCGTGCATAGCTGCCATGCGCCAGAAAATAAAAAGTATTTTTCAGACGTGCACCAAAATTGAAATTACCGCAAAGGCCACGCGGTAACCAGGCAGTAACTCCAATTTGGCATGCATTGGGGTGCAGGTAGGCACCTACATGGCTTAATAAAAGGGCCCATAATTGGCATTAATTAGAATTTACGCACATAACTATCTAAGCGTGCTCTGTAAAGTGATGTGCGTAAATTCTAAGGTGCATAGCTGAAAAGTGGCCACAGGCATTTCTAAAATCTATGTGCATTATTATAGAATGCACCCACCGTGCACCTAATTTAGGTGTCGGGATTTACGCCAAGTAAAACGTGGCCTAAACAGACGTGACCAAATTTGGTCATATGGAGAGCCACTCGGCATATTCTATATACTACATGGAAATTTAAGCCTATTCTATACAATTTAGAGGTACTTTAGAGAACACCCCTAGGTGTATTTGTTTACCACTTAGATTTTTCAGGCGCTATATATAGAATCTAGCCCTTTAAGGGTAATTTTAAAACAGGGTGCCTAAGTGGTATTCTGTAATGGCAAGCTTAACTTACATAGCATGTGAATGAAAAGGGGGGAGGGACATATACATGGGTGGTGCTCCTACATGTGTGTAAGTTACATGCATGAGATACACTGTTATTGGGTTACGCTAGTATTCTATAATGGAATCTGGATACCCAGGTGGGCAAATTATCCTATATAATAATTTGCACTCCCAACATTGTACGTCTGGATGCCTGAGTTCGTAACATCCATTCCCACTCATAGCTCCGCCCGCGCGTCAAAACGTAATGACGTCAGAGGGCGGAACAAGGAGGGGGAAGGGAATGCTGGAGGTGAGATGATGTCAGGAGGAGAGAATCGCGGGACATCGAGGGGAGGGAGGGGGAAGGGCAGAGGAGAATTGATGGACATGGATGGGATGGGAGGACAGTCATAGGCGCCCCGTATAAGAGGCTTGGGGAGGCTAAGCCTCCCCAGCCTAACCGTGACCTTCCCCTGGCTGCTGCCCCACCAAACGCAGGGCTGCATGGCGCAGCAGCGCTGCAGCCAGGCAGCTTTCGCATGGTCCCTCCGCTCCTTCCCGCCCTCAGCTCCCTGATTGACAGCCCTCCTCTCCGTTCCTCCCCCCTTGCGCGTGTTTAACCCTTGTACTTTCAGGCACAGCATCGGCAGTGAAGAGGACAACACAGCGGGCTCGCCTCCAGCTTCTCCCTTCCCTCACACAGTGTCCCGTCTTCTGCGATGATGCATTTCCTGTTTCCGCAAGGGCGGGACACTGTGTGAGGGAAGGGAGAAGCTGTATTGTCCTCTTCACTGCCATGGCTGCGCCTGAAAGTAAAAGGGTTAAATGCGCAGGGGGGGGGGAAGGAACAGAGAGGAGGGCTGTCAGGGAGCTGAGGGAGGGCAGGGAGAATCGCTGGGTATGGATGGGAGGGCAGAGGGAGAGAAGAGATGGCTGGAATTGGAGAGGAGGGCAGGGGGAGAAGAGATCGTTGGATAGGAGAGGAGGGGAGGGGGAGAGAAGAGATCGCTGGATAGGAGAAGAGGGAAGGGGGAGAGAAGAGATCGCTGGATAGGAGAAGAGGGAAGGGGGAGAGAAGAGATCGCTGGACAGGAGGGGAGGGCAGGGGAGAGAGGAGAATTGCTGGACATGGATGGATGGAGAGGGCAAGGGAGAGAGCAAATTTGCTGGATATGGATGGATGGAGGAGAGGGCAGGGGAGAATGGAGAGTTGGTGGACATGAATGGATGGAGGGGAGGGAAGTCAGGAAGGAGATGCACATGGATTGAGGGGAGGGAAAAGAGGAGAAATGTTGTACATGGATGGAGTCTGCTTACTTTCTATCTTTTAAAAAATACTATAAATAAAAATCACAAAAAAAGAAAGATTAAAACAAAAAAAAACAACATAGATAAAACAATCCGTATCCCATACCCCTGGAGCATATTACTCATTATACACCCTTCCTAATTATTACTTATCATGACAGAACATTTCTCCTAACGGTTCCCTTAAAAACATAATCGCCATTACATAATTTGCGTGAGAAACGGGCCTTTTTTACTAGTATACTATAATATTTAACATACTTTATGGTGATGTCCCGTTGTATATGAAAAGTCTAGTTGGTTTGTTAACTCGAAAAGGAAATATTTCCTCTAGAAATCCTTTACTTTTACAGTTTCCTAGTCCTCGGGGGATACATTCTACTTTTATTTTTGTCTCCTTTACAATATTTAGCTGCTCAAGTTTGGAATTCTCTTCCAATTAAGATTAGAATTATATCTGATTACGTTGTTTTTAGGAAACAGCTAAAAGCACACTTTAAAAAAAAAATATGTCTTTTATAACAACTAAAGGTTTTTTTTTAAATTAAGTAGTTATGGTGCTTTTATGATTATTGTTTATAAGATTGTAATTCTTCAGGTCTGTCTGAATCTCTTTTTATATATGTAATCTGCACTGAGCTAAAAGGTTGTGGCAGAACATAAGTATGTATCAGTATCCGTTATTTATTTTTATTTATGTATTTATTTATTAGGATTTATTTACCGCCTTTTTGAAGGAATTCACTCAAGGCGTTGTACAGTAAGAATAGATCCAACATGAGCAATAGGCAATTACAGCAGTCAAAATATTCAAATAACAATACAAAGTATGGCATGGTAGACTACTTGCAATGTCAACACAATACGTAATAGAACATTTTAATAGAAAGTGAAGGGTAAAGCAAAGATGAAACATATAGATAGGTAAGAGAGTAAGAAGAATTAAGAAAGTAGGTGACTGATTTAGAGAAAGTTGCAAATCAGGCTCCGCCATATATTCTCAAGGTGCCCAGATGTAGCTTTGTCCCGATGTTCCTAGAATAGCCTCCTTCAATCGGTGCCTTTCGCTCTATCCCTAGCTGTGTTTATTTATTTATTTATAACATTTGTATCCCACATTTTCCCACCTATTTGCAGGCTCAATGTGGCTTACATAATTCCACAAGTGGTGATTACCAGTTCCGGATAGGAGAAATACATAGTTGGGGCAAAGGCAGTGGTGTGCTGGAGCGGGCTCTCACGGGCTCGCGAGAGCCGTTTGTTAAATTTTTAAGAATTTTGGGAGCCGGTTGTTAAAGTAGGCCTCCCCATGGCTACTTTAACAAATAGATCACAAAATGTGGGCTTGGGCCCCCTCCTGAATTCTCTTTTACTTTGCTGACAGTGATGCTGGCCCCACCAACCAAGTAAACAGACTGCTGCTGCTCCCTGCTCCTTGTTTCTGACTCTGAGCATCAGGCTGGGACTTTTCATGCAAGCGCAAGAAGGTTCCATCATGCTGCTCAGAGCCAGAAACAAGCAGCAGAGAACGGTGGCAGTCCATTTATTGGCTGGTGGGGCTCGGCAAAGGTATGCCTAGCGTGCCCGCACAAGGGAGGGGAGCGAGAGGCATGTATTCCCCCCTCCCCCCAAATTTCAAGGCCGGCTATGCCAGGAGAGAGAGCCCGTTGTTAAAAATTTACCAGCACACCCCTGGGCAAAGGGAAAGAATAGGTTAGGTTACAAGAGGAAAGTTCGTCCTATGATAAGAGCTAAAGGTAATAGATTAAATTTCATTCATGACAAAGAAAGCTTGAACAATTAGGATCTTTAAACCGGAAATCAAGATAATTAGCAAAACAGTTGACATATGGAGAATACATGTTGTATAATTGCGTCTTGTTAATTTGAATTTATGAGGAGTTGTTATTTTGTATGCTTTCTTAAATAAATACGTTTTCAATAGTTTACGGAAGGTTGTGATGTCATGTGTTATTTTTATGGATTTTGGTACTTACACCACGTTTTCAGTGGCGTAAATATAGGCGTGTTCTCCAGTCCCATGTGCTACTCTATACATTATATAGAACAACAGTGTTTTATGAGTCAACACTTTTATTGATGACAATTCAAAGGAAATACATCCAATACTATGAATACACATAGATTCAAAAATAAACATGTACTCATTAAAAATAAAATGATGCAGTCCGACATCGAACTTTTAACATTTTATCCCTAGGAGTGGCCTAGTGGTTAGGGTGGTGGACTTTGGTCCTGGGGAACTGAGGAACTGAGTTCGATTCCCACTTCAGGCACAGGCAGCTCCTTGTGACTCTGGGCAAGTCACTTAACCCTCCGTTGCCCCATGTAAGCCGAACCCTCCATTGCCGCATTGAGCCTGCCATGAGTGGGAAAGCGCGGGGTACAAATGTAACAAAAACCCCACCCCGCTGTTTTATGTTTTAACAGTTCTATTGGGAAATGGCCTCTTACATTAACATACTCTACATGTAAGAACACATTGTAAACATCATTAATACGCATAACAGAATACTTAAACCAAGTAGTAGTCAGCAAGCCATCCCCACTATTTTCCAACTTCTTCTCCTTCCCACTCCCCAAGCCCTCCCCCTATACCCCTTCCCTCCCCCCCCCCCCCCACAGCTCTGATCTCTCTACAACACCCTTTCCCCCCTCCCCTTTGAGCTGCTAGCTTCCCCCCTCCTTATAATAATCAAGAACTAGGTGTTTTAATCGGAAGTGTCTACATTTTAGATGGCATTTACAGAATCTGGCCCTGAATGTATTAGTTTAGTCAAGTAAAAAACTTATCACCCAATCTGTATATTGTTTTTTTGCTCAGAAGCACCAGGATGATGCCTTTTTAGCAATATGTAAGCCACATTGAACCTGCCATGTGGTGGGAAAATGTGGGATACAAATGCAATAAATAAATAAAAATGACAAGCACATTACTTTTTCTGGCACTGGTCTGTAACACTGAAGGGAGGAGCCGTGATGGTTCTGAAAAGTCTATACAATAATGAGTGGAGTGGAACGGTTAGATGTGAATCACTTGTTTACTCTTTCCAAAAATACTAGGACTAGGGGGCACGCAATGAAGCTACAAAGTAGTAAATTTAAAAATAAATCAGAGAAAATATTTCTTCACTCAACATGTAATTAAGCTCTGGAATCCTTTGCCAGAGAATGTAGAAAATGCAGTTAGCTTAGCAGGGTTTTAAAAAGGTTTGGCAAGCTTCCTAAAAGAAAAGTCCATAAGCCATTATTAAAATAAACTTGGAGAAAATTCACTGCTTGTTTCTGGGATAAGCAGCATAAAATGTACTTTTTTGGGATCCTGTCAGGTACTTGTAACCTGGATTGGCCACTGTTGGAAACAGGATGCTGGGTTTGATGGACCTTCGGTCTGTCTCAGTATGGCAAGACATATACTTATGTAATTCCTTTAGGCAGGTGTCAATATTCAGCAGTGGCGATCAGCGTTATGCTGACCACTGTCGGCGTTATGCCTGGGCTTTGGCATTGAATTTCCAGGTTTCTGGAGATGGCTAAAGCATAGCAGGTTAAGTGCAATATTCAGCATTTAACTGGTTATGCAGCATCATACATAGAGAGGAATGGCTTTTATGCGGTTAACCTGGCTGATTAAGAGCTGAATATGAGCACTTAACTGATCAGGTGCTGATTCCGCCCCCAGAACACCCCCCCCCCTAAATAGCTGGTTTTGAAATAGGCACATTTTCAGTAGCATCATTCAGTTCAGTGCCGCTGAAAATGACCAGTTGGCTCCGAGCAAGAGTTTAACCATCCAGGAGCCATTTGTGCTCGGTTAAATCATTTTGAATATCGACATGGTTATGTTTCCTTTTATGCCCATGTACCACAAGGCAATTTTATATGAGCTAATCAAATGGTGTTCTCGACTAAACTCTGGAATTCATTGCCAGAGAATATAGTAAAAGCAGTTAGCTTAGCGGGGTTTAAAAAAAGGTTTGGATAAAGGAAAAGTCTATAGAACATTATTAAAATGGACCTGGGGAAAATCCACTGCTTATTTCTCAGATAATCACTCAAATGCACGAGTTTAGGTTCACCATGGGTAAATGCCCGAGGATTTGTGCTAAGTGATATGAGACTCCACCTCGTTGCAATTTACAAGTGTTCACAGTGACTTTCTCCCATCCATACATTTTTTAGTAGTTTATACTTTGTAATTGGAGAAAGTTAAGCCATATACATTTTTTGCTATATTTCTCTGATAAGCAGCATAAAATGTATTGTGCTGTTTTGGGATCTTGCCAGGTACTTGTGACCTGGATTGGCCACTGTTGGAAATAGGCTGCTGCGCTAGATGGACCTTCGGTCTGTCCCAGTATGGCAACACTTATGTACTTACGTTCAAGTCCTTTTAAAAGTACTCTCACTGTGCACATTTTAGAGAAAAAAAAATGGTGAATTTTGTATTCCTTTCAACGAGGCAAAGCAAGATGGTGCCAGAAGAAATAGACACATTTTTCACAACATTCGTACTTAACATTGGAAAAACTTACACAATAAACTGAAGAGTGCGAGGAGGAGGAGGAGGAAGACCATGCTGGCGTGGGGTGCACTGGCTGAACTGCAGTCCATTTTGCCCTTTTTACAGGAGCAGACTTGTACTTTCAATTCTGTACTGTTAGTCAGCGGGGGTTTCCCTGAATCTGTCACCAGGATCGGAACATTGTAATTGGCTTTCTTCAGGTTCTGAAGGAGAGTGACCTGGGCATGGGTGCCTGGAAAGGAAGACAGAGCCAAAACAATGACGGACAGCCTCAGCCGTGGCTAACGAGAGAACAGAATCATGTTGTTAAGACTCCTGGTTATGTTCTATTGAATTCTGTAGCCAGGTGTACAACATAAACACAGAAAAAAAAAAACCCAAAGTTAAACAAATGAAAAGATAACAATTCAGGAAAGTAAGACCTTTGACGCCCATCACATATCACTCACAGATAGGCAGATGATCAAAAGCAAACGCCGGTGCTAGAGGCTGTTAGCGCCATACTAGCGCCGGCGTTTGCTACCGCCCCATGATCAGAGTCCTCGATCGCGTGAAACAACGCGCTTGAGGGCTCTTAGTGCAAGTAGCATGCAAGTGCATGCTAATCAGCGCTTAACGCATTCATCCCCAATGGTCAGCATCCAGCGCGCCAAAGATTGGGTCGCTAGCCGCGACAAACCCTACGCCAGCTCCGAGCTGGCATTAGGGTTTGCAGATCATTGGGGAGGAATGGAGAGCCCTGTCCAGCATGCATTTGCATGCTGGCAGGCCCCCATTCCCCCCTAAAGCAAACCTGCCAGCGAGGGCAGTTGAGGACGTCCAAAATTGCATGTTTCTATGAGAAAGATGTCTTTCTCATAGAAACATCCAATTTTGGATGTCCTTAACTGCCCATTGCAGAAACGTCCAAATTTTGGACGTCCTCAACTGCCCCGTCGCTATACCTCCGACACCAGGGGCGTATCTGAACTTCAACGGTAGGGGGGCCAGAGCCGAGGAGAGGGGGCACATTTTAGCGCCCCCCCCAGCGGCACTGACCCCCCCCCCGGCTGAAGACGAAGACGACGACGCCACCACTGCCCCCCCGCCCGACTACTTTAAACCCCCCCTCTCGCGGAAGACAGCTCCAACTACTTTGAACCCCCCCTCCTCCCGCCGTCGCGCCTCACCTCCCTTTGCTGGCGGGGGCTGGCCCGCCAGCCGAAGTCTCCGTCCTTCCTTCCGTCACTCTGCCGTCATGCCTCACTTCCCTTTGCTGGCGGGGGACCCCAACCCCCGCCAGCTGAAGTCTCCGTCCTTCCTTCGTTTGGGTTTGGTGGTTTCTGACGTCCTGCACGCTGCACGTTGTACGTGCGTGCGTGCAGGACGTCAGAAACCACCAATCTCAAACAAAGGAAGGAAGGAAGGACGGAGACTTCGGCTGGCGGGGGTTCGGGTCCCCCGCCAGCAAAGGGAGGTGAGGTGCAACAGCAGAGTGACGGCAGGAGGAGGGGGGTTGAGAGTGTCATTGGTAAGGGGGTCCAGGGGCAAATCTGCGGGGGCCAGGCCCCTGTGGCCCCATAGCAGATACGCCCCTGTCCGACACCCCCTTGAAATTTGGCCGTCCCTGCAACGGGGCAGTTGAGGACGTCCATTTTCCGATTTAAAGATGGCCGTCCTTCTCTTTTCATCGCTCTCCAGCCCAGACCTGTCAAACAAGTGCGGGAGGATTGTGCTGAGCGCATGCTCAGGCACAATTCTCCAGCACGTCTACCCCATCATCAGAGATAATTGCGCTGCTTAAATTTGCATGCATTATCTCTGACCATAGGTCTAATAGCGCCCCGCGCTGTTCCAGCGCTATTTTAGAGCGCTGCTTGGAACAGCGCGGGGCTTTTGATCATCTGCCTGTGAGGAGGGAAGTTAATTCAAAAACCAACGCCAACTCACCTAAGCAGTGCCCAGTATCAAACATATAGCAGAAGCATCTCTATATATCAGGTTTTTTTGTATTTTTTATATTGGAAGGAAATGCCTCAGAATATTCAGGCTTCACTATGGGCCCCTTTTACCAAACTGTGGCAAAAGGGGACCGGCGCTGGCGTTGGCGCATGTTTACATGTGCGCCGAGACCCCCTTTTACTGCAGCTGGTAAGTCTCGCTTTCCTACAGGAAATGGCCAGGTGGCAAGTAAAGCACCATTGAGGTGGCGAAAAGGGCTCACATGTTAACCCGGCGGTAACCGGGCAATGCGCGGCACTGCCCGATTACGGCCGGGTACACTTCGGCGCTACAAAAATAAAAAAAATTTTTGTAGCGCAGGAAATGAGGGGTGGGAAGTACTTCCTGTATAGTGAGCGGTAAGCCCGTATTGGGCTTACTGTTGCTTAGTAAAAAGAGCACTTTCTTTGTAACCTGTCAAAATCAATCTTAGGCTAAAAAAACCTTCCTTTATTTTTTAAATCCAGCTTTATATATGCATACAATCTTTTAATGTAGAATTACTTAGCTTCAGTCATTGCAGAGATCATCCCGACGTTGGCCACGTGTTTCGTAGTGCCAAACTGCTGCTTCAGGGGGTAAAACATCTATCTCAGGCTTAGCGCTCTTCTAATCAAATTGAGCACCAGTGGCGATCCTAGGTCGGCTGCCACCCAGGGTGGATCACCGCTGCACCCCCCCCCCCCCGGGTGCAGCAGCGTCCGTCCCCACAGGGTGCAGCACGACACCCCTCCCCCCGGCGCAATGACACCCCCCTCTACGGCACATCAAGCCCCCCCCCCCCCCCCCGGGTGCATTCTTGGCTGCTGGATGGTGCAGAGATCAGCAACACGCCTGTCGGCTCCACTGGCTCCCTCTGCCCCAGAACAGGAAGTAACCTGTTCCGGGGCTGAGGGAGTAGGGAACCAGCGGAGCCGACAGCTGTGCGGCTGCTCTCTGCACCCTCCAGCAGCTTGCACCCGGGGCGGACCACCCCCACTGCCCCGCCCTTGCTACCCCACTGTTGAGCACTTCTAACATTTGATTGGAACAGAGCAAGGGCCATGTTTACAAAGGCAGGTTGGCATTTTTAGCGTACATTAAAAATTAGTGCACGTTAACCATGTAGATGCCAGTAGAAATATAATGGGCATCTATATGGTTAGGGCGTGCTAATTTTTAGCACATGCTAAAAATCTAGCGCGCCTTTGTAAACAGGACCCCAAGAGAGCTAAGTCTGAGACAGATCTATTACCCCCTGAAGTGGTAGTTTGGCACTGTGAAACAGTGGCCAATGTCGGAGTGGTCTCTGCAATGACTGAAGCTAAGTAATTCTACATTAAAAGATTGTATGCATATATCAGTGGCGTAGGAAGGGGGGCGGTGGGGCGGTCCACCCCGGGTGCATGCCGCTGGGGGGGGGGGGGGGGGAGGTGTCGGCTCCGCTGGTTCCCTGTTCCCTCTGCCCCGGAACAGGTTACTTCCTGTTCCGGGGCAGAGAGAGCAAGGAACCAGTGGAGCCGACGCAACTGCCAGCGACGTGAACTCGGGGGCGGATCGGCCCTCTCGCCCGCCCCTTGCTTCCTAATTGAAGAATGCGCTCTGGGGGGGGAGGGCGCCGTTCTGTACCCAGGGGGGGGGGGTGCGCAGCGGCGACCCGCCCCGGGTGTCAGCCGCCCTCGCTATGGCACTGCCAAACATAAAGTTGGATTTAAAAAAACAAAGGAAGGTTTATTAGCCTATGATTGATTTCGACATGTTACAAACCAAGCAAAACCTGCAAATTCTGAGACTTTTTCTTTCAATATAAAAATACAAAACCCCCGATACATAGAGATGTATTTTGCTATATGTTTGATATTTTGACACCCACCAGATAGGACTTAACAAGGACCTAGGTTTCCTATCATGTTACACATCATAAAATTATACTGCCTTGTCACCTTTTGTTCACCCATCCAACTCTCTCTGTTTCTCCCTGTCACACTTCCTCCACCCCTACTTACCCATCAAAAGTGTCATTGGAATGCTCTTCATGTTTCACGTAAATATACTTTGATGCTGTCATCTTTTGCGCCAATCTGGCCTGAAGAAGAGGGCTCGGCCTTCAAAAGCTTGTCAAAATATGTATCAAGTTAGTGCACTAAAAAAGGTATTACCTTATTTTCCCCTTTTTATGTGTGTGTGTTGGTTTGTTATAATTCTATTTATAACTGGTCGCCACATCTCAAAAAAGATATAATGGAATTAGTAAAGGTACAGAGAAGGGCAATGCAAATGATTAAGGGGACGGGATGACTTCCCTATGAGGAACGGCTGAAGCAGCTGGGGCTCTTCAGCTTGGAGAAAAGACGGCTGAGGGGAGATATGATAGAGGTCTATAAAATAATGAGTAGAGTGGAATGGGTAGACGTGAATCGCTTGTTTACTCTTTCTAAAAAATACTAGGACTAGGGGGCATGCGATGAAGCTACAAAGTAGTACATTTAAAACAAATCGGAGAAAATGTTTCTTCACTTAACGTATAATTAAACTCTGCAATTCGTTGCCAGAGAATGTGGTAAAGGTGGTTAGCTTAGCGGGGTTTATAAAAAAGGTTTGGATGTCTTCCTAAAGGAAAAGTCCATAGACCATTATTAAAATGACTTGGGGAAAATCCACTGCTTATTTCTCAGATAAGTAGCATAAAATGTACTGAACTTTTTTGGCATCTTGCCAATGATAATAAACACCAGGTACTTGTGACCTGGATTGGCGACTGTTGGAAACAGGATACTGGGCTTGATGGACCATTGGTCCGTCCCAGTATGGCAACACTTATGTACTTCTTATGTAGGTGCTGGGAAATTTACATAGTGGTGCAGGACAGGTCCCAACCATACACACTTTAACAACTTAAGTTACAGTGGCTTGACTCCTGTTACAGCATTTCAAAGTCTGGCAGGGTCTGGAGAAATCCCACTCTTTATCAGCCTTGCACAGCAAAGAGTTCAGGTGCCAAGTGACACACGGCAGTATGGACTTATGAACAAATATTCTATTACTTCTTATATATTATTAGTGCAAATAAATTATATTCTGTGATCAGAGATATGTGCCATCACCGCATAGGGTATCATACTGTTATAATACAAAATCTGTCCTTGTATTTATCTGTAGCAGGTTCTCATAGAAACAAGTGCAGTGACAAAAAATCTTCTTGGCATGTATGCAGATCTAGATGTCTTCCTCAAATCCACCAACTCCACCCACCGCAAATCAACTGCTGTGTATATAAAAAAACACAACCTTTCCCTGGGATCTCATGCATGTTGCAATAAAGCTTATTCTAGCTTGTTGCCGAGATAACAATATAAGAAAGTGGGAACTTTTTTTATACATAATTATTTGAGCCACCCCACCCCTCTCCGAAGAAGCCTGAAGGTCTAACACAACTCTGTGTTGGGGGAAGGCTGTGTTTTTTTATATACACTCCAAGGGTGGTTAGACAACAACAGAGTGGAGGAGTGGCCTAGTGGTTACAGCACCAGTCTTATAAGCCAGAGGTGGCTAGTTCAAATCCCACTGCTGCTCCTTGTGATCTTGGGCAAATCACTTAACCTTCCATTACCTCAGATACAAACTTAGATCGTGAGCCCTTCTAGGACAGAGAAATATCCAGTGTACCTGACTGTAACTCACCTTGAGCTAGTACTGAAAAAGGTGTGAGCAAAATCTAAATAATTAAAGCATGGCAATCTATTTTACACAGTTGTGGAGGAAAAAAGCCTCTGTATCCCCTATACAGAACTTGTTTTATTCTGATCATGTGGGGTAAGATCTTCATCGGCTTAAAAAAACCTCCTTCATAATTCTATTTTGAATCCACAAATTATTGTAATTTTAATTCATATAACTTAATTGTGAAACGGCAAGCCCTTATCTTTTAGTCCGACGGGGTCCCGTTTCACCTAATACAGCTTTCTCAAGGGTATAGACCTCGTGCTTGAACTAAGTGCAGCATGTCTGAAATCTCAGAGTACTGATGAAAATCGAAGGGGTCACTTCAAGAGCGGAGGGTGCAGCACGGGTGCCATTATGAGAGAGGGCGATGAATTCACTAACCCAGTGGACTCGAAGAAATATTCTATTAATTCTTATACCAATTGCCACTCCGATTATGTGATTTACGCGCTACAGTGTCCCTGTCAAAAACAATACATAGGAAAAATCACAAGGCAATTGCACATTCGGTTGTTGGAGCATAAATCCTGCCTGAAGCGGATGCAATTAGGTTCTCCCCTAGTAGCACACAACAATAGTACAAAACACGATTTCACACAATTTTGCTGCTTTGTGATAGATCAGGTCACACAGAACATAAGAGGGGGAAACAGCGCAAAACACCACCTACAATTAGAGCAACGTTGGATTTATAGGCTGAAATCTTTAGAGCCCAGAGGTCCCAACACCACGATCCAATGGGCAACATTTTTCTAATGTGGAGCCTTTAACAAGTTTGACAACATGGGCACTTTAATTAAGTTCCACCAATAATGAGCAAGTTGCATTAATGAGCGTCTAGATAAATAGCCGCCATTTTTCCAACAATCCATAGAGCACATTAAGGAGAAGCCAAACTGAGATAATTGTAAGCTCATTTAGGAAGCTACTAGGTTATTTAACATGAAACGTTGTCATATGCTGACATTCTATGTACGTCTATAATATCAGAGATAGAAGCATTGGAGGCAGGCTGTTTTCAAGTGGCTCATTTTTTCATTTTAATTTCTCTGCTTTTTCTTTCTCCGAATCACAGAAACCAGTTCAAGCACGAGGTCTATACCCTTGAGAAAGCCGTAGTAGGCGAAACGGGACCCCGTCGGACTAAAAGGTAAGTGCTTGCCGTTTCACAATTAATGGACAAATGTACAAACAGTCAAGTAGGGGTCAAATGTACATTTGTCCATTAGACTGTAAGCTCTTTGAGCAGGGACTGTCCTTCTATGTTAAATTGTACAGCGCTGCGTAACCCTAGTAGCGCTTTAGAAATGTCAAATAGTAGTAGTAGTAGTAGTTTCACAATTAAGCTATATGAATTAAAATTACAATAATTTATGGATTCATAATAGAATTATGAAGGAGGTTTTTTACGCCGATGAAGATCTTACCCCACATAATCAGAATAAAACAAGTTCTGTATAGGGGATACAGAGGCTTTTTTTCCTCCACAACTGAGTAAAATAGATTGACACGTTATTATCTAACTACCCTTGGAGGATTTAACAATATTAGTATTGAATAGTGTGGTCAAGTCCCATTTAATAGTAAAAGGTAGTTTTTTTTATATACACAACAGTTGATTTGTGGTGGTGGAGATGGTGGATTTGAGTAGGACATTTAGAGCTCCATACATGCCAAGAAAGTTTTTTTGACACTGCCTTCGTTTCTAGGAGAACCTGCTACAGATAAGTATAAGGACAGATTTTGTATTATTTATTTATTACATTTGTATCCCACATTTCCCCACCTATTTGTAGGTTCAATGTGGTTTACATAGTTCCGGAGAAGCGAATACAAACTCCGGTGTCAACAAATACAAGGTGATATTGTAGTTAAAGTTAAATAAAGCTAATGTGGTTCAACCACACTAGGGGATCATGCAACGGAAGTTCTGTGGTATGTCCATATCGTCTTTTAGTTATGGTGTGTGTGTTGCACTGATCGGGCGTTTATGTTGGATCAATATCCAGGCTAAAAGCCCACTTTTTTGATGCTGCTTTTAACTCCTAACCCTTACTCATTTGTTCAGTACCCTTATTTTATCATCCCTACCTTAGTAATTCCCTTACCCTCTTATTTGTCCTGTTTGTCTGGCCTAATTAGACTGTAAGCTCTGTTGAGCAGGGACTTTCTCTTCATGTTCAAGTGTACAGCGCTGCGTACATTTAGAAGTGCTATAGAAATGATAAGTAGTAGGGTATGCCTTTTAAAAAGGTGAGTTTTTAGGTTTTTTTTGAAAGTTTGGGTGGGTGGTTGGGTTTTTCAGGGCTTTTGGTAACACGTCCCATAGTTGTGTGCAAATGTAGGAAAAACTGGACGCGTATGTTGATTTGTACTTCAGTCCTTTACATCTTGGGAAGTGAAGGTTTAGTTATGTTCTTGCTGATTCAAATGTGTTTCTCATTGGTAAGTCGATCAATTCAATCGTGTATCCTGGAGCTAAGTCATGGATTATTTTATGAACCAGAGTGCAGATTTTGAAAGCAATATCAGTATGATGTGGTGTACAGTGATGGAGCTATAATTTGCCTCCTCAAATCAATGATATAAGGCAGGCAGAGTAGGGATAAATAAGCAAAGGAACTTTATTAATTTGGAAGAATATATACTTTGCAAATGGGTCTCTACCAGAGCCTAATCACGTATTTCAGTAGCATAATTAAATGAAATAACTACTTCTGAAGGTTACAGGTATGGGTGGAGATGGAGGCGATTACTTGCAGGGATGAGTGGTAACGGTTAGTGGGGGACGGACGGGTATAGGTTATAATTCCAGTAGTGTTCTTGATCATTTTTTCACCTTGTAATTGTGCCGCGAGATGGAAAAGGTTGAAAATCATTGCTCTAGCGTGTTTCAGAGCTTCAAGTAAGAAGTATCTATAGAATGGAGGCAATTTGTCATTAAATAACCCACCCTACAAGAACACAAACTTCAATTGCTCTTCTCTGAAGTACTGATTTACTAGAATTTTAGTATAGAATTCTTGAATGTAAGAACTGGCAGTCAGATCCTCAAGTATTACAGCTAAAGCAAATTGACACAGTGGTATTTGGTCTCTAAGAAATGCTTCACAGAAAACTGAAATAGAACTGGTTGAATCCATTGCAAACAGGAAAAAAACCCTAACCCCCCCCCCCCCCCCAAAAAAAAATGACAAAATGCCAGGACAGAAACAAGAGGGGATTACTCCTGTCCCTTATGGAAATCTTGCCTGTTAGGGTAAGACACGGACCAGATCAAGGGGCATGGGGACAGCCAGGGCCAGACAATTTTTTTTAAAAAGGGAACAGGACTAGGCACACAGGTGGGTGGACTTTAGGGTGGGCTCCTTTTGGACAGACGTAGCTACCTAGGCACTATTTGATAAAAGACAAGTGGGTGCCTACATGTATTTATAGTAACATATATGGCAGAGAACGTATCTGAAATGTCATGCACAATTACTTACAGTTGCTCTAGATCCAATTTAAACGAAGACATGTACGTTATGCAAAAAAAAAAAAAAGAACAAACCTTCACAGGTATCGTACAGAAAAAACAAACAGGGAAGGTAACCAAACACAAAGAAAGAAGAAGTCCTTGCAAAAGATGCTACAAGTCTTTTATTGATCTTCAAACGACTCTACCCGAATCGTATTTCAGCCAAAAGGAGGCCTGCATCAGGAGCCTGAAGCCCTAACAGGAATATATATGTCAATCGGTCGATGTGCACCGTCGGCAAAACTAATGCAGCCAAGAATCGCAGAACCAGCGTCTCCCTCTAATGGGTGCATATCGGTTCTTATTCCTTTTTCATGAACTAAGTGACATATATATTCCTGTTTGGTCTTCAGACCCCTGATGCAGGCCTCGTTTTGGCTGAAATACAATTCATGTCGCTTCCACATGGATCCCGCTGTTTCTGTCCCGTTTTGGCACCTTGTATCTGTTACAGTGCTTTTCCATACCAAAAATTTGGAACGGAAGTAACGCCAACCAGCCAATATTTAAAACCATTTAACCAGCCACGAACAGCCCCCGGCAGGTTAAATAGCCTAAAGTCGCCTAAACGCTAATATTCAGTGTGAGACAGCTGACTATCTCAGCTGAATATTACCGCTTAGTGACTAGCCCAGTCACCGGCTATATCGCTCAACATGGCCGGTTAGCACCAATATTCACTGGCTGACTGGCTAAGTTTAGTGGCCAGACAGACCTGCATAAATAGAAGGCCTATTTTTGGCCACTATAACTTGGCCAGTCAGCCAATTAATATTGGCTTAACCGGCTATATTTTAGTAGCCAACCCCCCCCCCCCCCCCCCCCCAGAAATTCAATGTCAGTCGCCAAATATGACCACAGCACTGAATTTCCAAGTTCACCGCCGATTGTGGCAGTTTCCGGGCTCCCTCCCGTGGTCTCAGTATCGCCCCCCCCCCCCCTATGTTTTTTTTTGCCATATATAGAATTCCCCTGCATGTGTAGAAATGGTGAAACACTGTAAGTGTCCCAGTGAGAGAACTTACTGTTGATCGTGCCGATCTTCCAAACTTTATCAGATCCAGCCTGCTTGCTCAGTTCAAATTTGAAAGGCTCAGCATTGGGATGGAGGTCTTTATCTGATGCTCCCACGGTGACCACATTGAAATTTCTGGATTCTTCACAGATTTTTGCCAGTGTCGGATAAATGGAAGGTACATTGTCATTGACGTCCTCTAGAATGATAAGCAATGTTCCAGTGCCCGTTGCAGGAGGACTACCTAAGAAAATGGAATCACATGATTACGTTAAAATTGAATTCACTTTTATTTTTGTTGCATGGGATTGTTGAATATACTATAAATGGGCACATTCAGGGAGGAATGAGGGATAATTGGGGAGATTCTATATACAGTAATACCTCTGTTTTCGTTGACTTTGGTTATCGTCGGTTTTGGTTTTTGTCAATTGTTTTCGCGAAAAATTTGTCTCGCATTTCGTCAGTTGCCTCGGATTTCGTCGGCATGCCCACGTGACCTCACTGCTAATTTTGCGAAAACAAAGGGCGACCCACGCGTTCTCTTGCTCATTGATTCATATGGAAATAATTGCCTCGGTTATCGTCATTTTCGGATTTCGCCTATTATTTTCGGGCGGATTATCGACGAAAACCGAGGTATCACTGTCTAGGGGAAGTGGGGGGGGGGGGTCTGCAGAAGCGGAAGACTGTAGTCCACTACGTACAAGAGTCCACACAAAAAGAGTAGTGTGACTAGCAAGGCTCACCAATAACAACAGGAAGACGGGATTTCAATCCCGTCTTCCTGTTGCTATTGGTGAGCCTTGCTAGTCGCACTACTCTTTTTGTGTGGAGATTCTATATATGACACCTAAAAAATTGGCGCGGAAATCAGTGCCGAGTAAGCATATTCTATAATCAGTGCCTAGATTTAGGTGTCGATTATTGAATACGCTTAGTTGATATTTCAGCATCTAAATCTACATGCATCCATTTACACAAATGCAAACGTGGCGTAAATCCTATCATGTAGATTTAAGCGCACTGGGCCGTATTCTATAACTAGGTGCGTGACTTTCGGAAAACCTACAAAATGCCCACTTCCCTGCCCATAACCATGCCCCTTTTTGCCTGCATGCATTAGAAGTAATACACAGCCAGCACAAATAACAAAGGTGATTCAAGGAATGAAGGACAGAAGAGAGTTCATGAAAAATAGATTTTATTGGAGAAGGACCTAACTTGGCCAAGTTTCGGCTTTGCTTTCATCAGGGGTTCCCAAATTCCCTCATACTGATCCTGGAAGGTTCAGTACAAAGACATATCATCAACAAGAAGCAATAGCATCTTCTTTCTAACAGATAGATGAACTCTCTCATCTGTCCTTCATTCCCTGGATCACCTTTGCTGTCTGTGCTGCTTTTACATATATAGGCCATTATTCTAATCATTTATACACATGTAAATATTAGGGTGAACTTTATTGAATTATCCCCAATATATGGAAGGAGCTCTGCTCTCCTCTCCTCTGAATCTTCAGCCTTTATTGTCTTCTTCTGCCCATCTCCATTTCTCTCCTCCAATGTGGCCATGCTCTTCTTCAACCTTTTCATCCCCTCTCTTTATCACCCCACATCTGTAGCACCAATAAACTTAATCTATGTATCAAGTGAGAATCGTGGTGCAAGCAATTCTTGCAGTCTTACAATGCAGCACTATATGAAGAGTGTAAATGCAGCCAGAACAATGCTGATCAAAGTAACGAGAGATACACAATATACGAGAGTTGGTACTGTTGTGGAGCTCTGCCATACTGATGGAGATGGAAAGCTAGCCCTGGTCGAAGACTCAACATTTTTGCAAAGGGATGGTAGCGCTTAGCAGCTGGTATACGTAGGTAGGCGTAGTGCATAGACCATATGGTCTTTATCTGCTGCCATCATCTGTGTTCTATATAAAAAGCACTGGTAGTGTACTGACATAGTATAGTATCCATGAAAGTGGAAGAACACCAGAATCCCACAAAACAATACAGTGTGGAAGAAGGAAGCGGGAAATGGATTATGGCTCTTTGAAATCAGACCAAGGGACACCCAAAACATTGGATAAACTCCCTCTAGTGATAGTAGCCTATAGACTCGACACGGCACCATGTTGCGGCCAAATGTGCCTGTCTCAGGTGTCTAGTGATACAGAATGTTTGGTATACCTTGGATATTGAGAATTGGCCACCAACAGTTTTAAAGTGCTGGTCTTTAAATAGACCTTCTGATTACACCAAAGGAGTACGTTATTGGCAACATGTTGGGAGGAACAAAGTGAGCCAGGCCGCAAACTGTCAATAACTTTATTTTGGGTGCCAAAAACGATATTCTGGGTATTCCTTGGTCTGATTTCGAAGATCCATAATCTGTTTCCCACTTCCCTCAGTAACATAGACCATGACAGTCTCAGCTCCGTACATTGCAGTTCTGAATGATGTATAGGTATACCTCCTAGCCTAGTGCTATCATTATTTATTTATTTATTTAACACATTTATACCCCACAGTTTCCCACTTAGTTGCAGGCTCAATGTGGCTTACACAATACCGTAGAGGCAGGCTACGGTTCGGTAAAATACAAATACACAATATAGTATTAGGCATATAAGAAACATAAATAAAAGCAACAAAGAAATAAAGAGGGGGTGGTGATAAAAGTCCAATACGGTCCATAGTTTTGCTGTGTCGCAGGAAGTAGAAAGTTAATTTGGATCGGGGGGGGGGGGGGGGGGGGTAGGCCTTCTTAAACAAGTTGGTTTTCAGTGACTTCCAGAAGTTAAGATGGTTCTGGATAGATTTCACGGTTTTGGGCAAAGCGTTCCACAGTTGTGTATTTATGTAAGAAAAGCTGGATGCATCAATTGATTTGTATCTAAGTCCATTGCAGTCTGGATAATGCAAATTTAAGTAAGTTCGGGAAAGACTGGAGCTGTTTCTGGGTGGTAGATTTATAAGGTTCAACATGTATCCAGGAACTTCGCCGTAAATAATCCTGTGGACCAGGGTGCAAACCTTGAAGGCAATATGTTCCTTGGTGGGAAGCCAATGCAATTTTTCACGAATGGGTTTGGCACTTTCATATTTTGATTTTCCGAAGATCAGTCTGGCTGCTGTATTCTGTGCGGTCTGAAGTTTCTTAGTTAGTTGTTCTTTACAACCTGCATAAATTCCGTTGCAGTAATCTTTAATACCATTGATTGTATTAAGTTGCAAAATACATCTCGTGGGAAAAAAAGGTTTTATACGTTTAAGTTATATAGTTATTATATAGTCACCAAAACTGATCAAGTGGAGGAACAGCCTGATGGTTAGTGAAATGGACTTGGAACCTGGGGGACTGGGTTCAATTCTCACTGCAGCCCTTTGTGACCCTGAGAAAGTCAGTTAACTCGCCATTGCCCCAGGTACAAAAATTTAGATTGTGAGCCCACTAGGGACAGAGAAAGAACCTGCATATAATATCTAAACTGCTTTGGTTGTACCTTAGAAAAGTGGGATATCAAATGCCTGACCCTGTCTATAGAGAACTGAGAGGATCATAATATCTCCTTGGTCTTAGTGAATAAAAAAAAAATCATATTTATCTGACCTATGCTTGACTTTCTGTATGAAATCAGAACCAAAAGTCAACTCAATTCTGATCCCAATCTTGCATGGTTTTCCTTCATTGATGCAGGGAAACATCTAAAGACATTTGCACCTTTAGGTAAAAACACAATTTCAAGCCACCTGCATTAGGATGGAAGAAACATGTCACCCCAGTATATGGTGTGGGAGGTGCAAACTCTATGTAGAAACATACAGCCTGATATATCTGGGTAGCAATGCCTGCTATCAATAAATGCTGCTGACCTGGATATTCAGCAGGGCTATTCCCCAGATTCTATAAAGGTAGGGTTACCATATTTTTTCCCCGCAAAAGGAGGACACATGCCCCACCCCTTTCATGCCCCACCTCACCCCCTTTCACGCCCCAACCCACCCCCTTTCACGCCCGCTCCGCCCCCTGTCACATTTTCCTCTGCCCCCTGTCACACACCCCGTCACACCCCTCCCCTTACCTTACTACTGCCCTGGTGGTCTAGTGACCTCTTCAGGGCAGGAAAGAGCCCCCTCTTTCCTGCCCGGAGCGCTGCCCTGCATGCATCCTTCCTGTTCCTGATCTCAGTGCCAATTCAAAATGGCCGCCGAGAGTTGAAATCTCGCGAGGTCACGTCAACTCTCGGCGGCCATTTTGAATCGGCGCCGAGATCAGGAACAGGAAGAATGCACGCAGGGCAGCGCTTGGGGCAGGAAAGAGGATGCTCTTTTCTGCCCCGAAGGCGGAAGAGGTCACTAGACCACCAGGGCAGTAGTAAGTAAGAGGAGGGGAGGCTAGCAATCTGCCCGTTTGTCTGGATTTTTGGACAAATGGGCAGGCTGGCAGGCAGGCCATCAGCCTGCCCGTTTGTCCAGAAATCCGGACAAACCGGCAGATTGGCAAAACCCGCCCGGCTGCCCGGACATGTCCTCAAAAAGAGGACATGTCCGGGTAAATCCGGACATATGGTAACCCTATATAAAGGCTGCCCAAATTTGGACATGCTGGGCAGATATGTCTGCAAATTTATTAATTAACAAACTGTTAATTATTGGCATTAATTGGCAATAATTTGTATTTACACACACACACACTTGCCTAAGAGCTATTCTATAACGCTGTGCACCCAAAGAGTCTTGAGTGCAACCAAAAGTGGGCGTGGCCATGGGAGAGGCATAGACGATTCAGGAGTGTTTCCAGAATTTAAGCGAAATGTTATAGAATTCCTGGGTTTCACGCCCAACTTGCGTGCCAGGATTTACACAGGTTTCAGCAGGCATAAGTCCTTGCATCCATAACTGGGTGCGGGAATTGGCGCTAAAGGCTATTTTTTAGAGGGCAGTTGGCGCAAAACGCCCTTTATAGAGTATGAGTTTAGTGTGGGTCTTTCCAGTGTCTAAATGTACTAATAGGCTGCCTGGACCAGGACTTTCTCGCTGAACCATCGCACCCTTCACAAAACAGAAAGTTGTGTCAGAACGGGGTGGGGGGAACAATTCAGAGTGAATGTCCTAGTGCAGCACTCATAGGCAGGGGTGTAGCCAGACCTCACGGTGGGAGGGGGCCAGAGCCCATGGTGGGGGGGCACAGTTTGGCGTGACGCCCTGCCATCGCCCCACTGCCCCCCTCTGCCGCCCCGATGCTCCCCGCTGCCTCACCGCTACAAATACCCTGGCTAGCCAAGGACCCCAAGCCCCGCCAGCTGAAGCCTTTCATCCAGTGCTGGAGCATTGCCTGCCCTGCTTTCTCTTCCACTCATGTCCTGCACGCTCCTTTTAGTGAAATTGAGCATGCTAAAAGGACCGTGCCAGATGCGAGGGGAAGAGAGAGCAGGGAAGGCAACATGGTGGCGCAGGAGACTGGCACTGGATGAAGGCTTCAGCTGGTGGGGGTTGGGCCCCTGCCAGCAAAACCAGGGGCCCAGAAGAAATTTGGGGGGGGGGGGGGTCAGGCCCCCGTGGCCCGACCTAGCTACGCCACTTCTCATAGGATGTTTCCATGGGCAAAGACTGGAACACAGATGACTTTAAGGCATGGGTGAAGGACCGAGTTTGACAGGAGGTGAGTATGCAACACACGCTCCTTGAATAAATATGCAACTGCTGCTAGCTACGATATTCAGTTCACTAACTGGATAACAATGGGACAGCAAAGAGGCCATCTTAACTTTATCTGAGTGGCTATCTGAATAGTGGGCTGAATATTGCCGGATAGTACCAGCACTGACCACCCCTATCCAGATATTCAACGCCAACCACTTTCCGGATACAGGCGCTGAAAAGCAAAACATATAGCCTATCCAATCTGCCCATCCATACCAACGTCTTTGCTCTACAGCTGCTTCCTCACCCACAGAGATTCTCTATTTTTCTTCCATGTTTTCTTGAGTCCAGATATCGGCCTAATCTCTACTACCTCCTTTGGTAGGACCATTCCATGCATCCACTACCCTTTCTGTAAAGAAATATATTCTTACGGCTAGGTACTGAAAGGACTTTAAGGACACAGGAGAGGATCCTACATGCTGAAATCCCATTCAGAGGGATCATTTCCGGTGTCCATTTTCGAGTGCTGTTTATAGAATTTCTCCCACACTGTCCTTAAGATATAAGGATCATGTTAGTCATATTGCAGACTCAGTACTGGCTACTGCTCTAAATCATAGCCGTCAAGGGGGGGGGGGCAAAATTCCCCAGGCCTCCGGGGGTGGGACGGGACAGGGGTTTTTCTCTTTCTCTTGCTCCTGACGGGAACCAGGTGATTGCATCCCGACAGGAGCAGGAGAGAGAAAACTCCGGCACCGGGCCCCCCCTTGCATTGCCTGCCTAGTAGCTGCTGGGCCCTCAGGCCGTGTATGCTCAGTTTTGAGACTGAGCATGTGTGACCTGAGGAAAGTAGCCGCAGGGGCAGGCAATGCTGGGCAGAGGAAGGAGCCATGCAGCCTGCAGCTGCCAGTACCAGCCAAGGTAGTTCACGCAGGTGGGAGGGATGGAGGGGGTGTAGCAGCAACAATGTTTTGGGGGGGAGGGGCAGCGATGACAATTTTGCCCCGGGCCCGGCGGCGGCAGACCTGCCCCGGGCCCGGCTCAATCTCTCAGCGGCCCTGCTCTAGGTATGTTGTCAATTTAAAGCCATTATGTAGATTTGTAAAGCACTGAGGAGGGGAGCCCCTCGGCTTGTGTCCTGCATTCATTCCAAGGTAGGAAGCTGGTTCTTCCTTCACAGAATAAGGTCCAATAGCACACAACTAAAATCAGCCTTTTTTGGTTACCTTGAAGCTCTGAACCACCTTCCTCTGGAGTTAAAGATGATGAAGGCTTTGGTGAAAGCTTGTTTCTCCACTAAATTGCATGGGAGATGTAGGAAGCTGGAGGTGTATATGGTAATTGAGGGGAGGAGCTGAGTGGTGGGGGTAGTACTGTAATATGTTAGATCATAGGCGCCAACTTTTCAAAATGATTGGGGATGCTGAAATTTTTTTTTTTTTACAAGTGGTTGCATTCCCCCATCCCCCTCCTCCTCTCCCCGTCCCTCCTCCCTCCCCATCCCCCTCCTCCGAGTCCTGGTTCCGACTTCAGGCGGGTGAGAAATATTGGGGGTGCTCGAGCACCCACAGCACCCACGGAGTCGGCGCCTATGTGTTAGATTATTACAGGTTATATAATATGTGTACCTGCAGTGTTCCTAAATGTAACTCACCTTGAGCTACTATTGAAAAAGGTGTGAGCAAAATCCAAATAAATAAAATAAAGAAATAATGTTTGGGT
Organism: Microcaecilia unicolor; assembly: GCF_901765095.1. NCBI lineage: Eukaryota > Metazoa > Chordata > Amphibia > Gymnophiona > Siphonopidae > Microcaecilia > Microcaecilia unicolor. The sequence goes on along the minus strand of NC_044035.1, from coordinate 344,539,842 downwards.
TGCATTTTACTGTACGTTGTTGATCGCTATGAGCTTTGCTGACATAGGGGCCTTTTTACTAAGATGCCTTGGCACCTACGAACGTACAACACACATCAAATTCGAACTACCGCTAGGCCATTGCGTGTCCCGGGCAGTAATTCTAATTTTTACGTGTGTCCAAAACAGGCACATTTTAGCCCCCTCCCCCCCCCCCGGTGCTGCCAACCCCCCCCCCCCCCCCCCCCCCCCCCCCCCGCCATTGCCGACTTTGCCCCTCTCCCGCCGCCGACCCTGTCGACTCCCCCCCCTCCCACCGCCTTGTCGACTTGCCACCCAGAAATGCTAAAAGATCAGCCCGCACATTCCTTAATCTGCACTTCCCTAGCTGTAAAGGTCTAAAATACAAATTAACACATGCATCCAGCTTTTCCTACATGGGTACGTAATTATGGAGTGCACTACCACGTCACTTAAAAACACTCTATGAGGGGATTGGGGGCGTTCCAAGATGGCGACCTGAACGTTGCTGTTGAGAGCGGTTCGAGAAACGCTGGGAGAAAAAAAAATTTCCTACAATGCCACATACTAAGCGTAAGGGAGCGGTGAGGACCCAGCTGCCGAGGGCACTTACTTCAACTCCAGACCAGCAGACTCTCGACCGTTTTATACAGCGAACCATGCAGCAGTCCGGCTTGGCGAGTCCGCTGTTGAGCCGAGACGAGGGAGCGTCAGAGCTTCTAGGACGAGAGATTTCACTCACGCCGCCGGAGTTGGTACCGCCTCCCTGCCCAGCGAAGGTCAGAGGTGAGGAAACCCGGCTTGATGCGGAAGGCGCTGCTAGCGGCGTTTCGTTCAGCGGATCACCCCAAGACCTAAGCGGGGAAGATTTGATATTGAGGGAAGATCCAGGAGAGGTGACTCTTACAGAGGTTTGGAAAGCGGTTCAAGGTTTGACCGTAGCAGTGACTAAGTCTATTAATGAAATTACAACGGTTGTAAGTAAGCTAGAAAAAATTGATGCCTCACTTGAAAAAGTTAAAAAAGACGCGTCTGAACAGGCTCAGCAAAACCAAATTGTGGCCAATGAATTAAAATCTTCAGTGGACGCATTGATAAAAGATAAACAAATAACTCAGCGAAAAATTGAACAAATGGAGAATTATAATCGTCGTTTAAACTTGAGGCTCCTGAATTTTCCTATTTCATCATTACTAAAATCAAGTGATTTATTTAGAATGTATCTTCAGGAAATTTTACAGATAGATTCCTCTAATATGCCCCCATGTAATAAGATGTACTATTTACCTTTAAAAGACTCTGTAAAGAGGGTACAAGGAGAAAAGCAGGAGCCTCAGAATTTAACTGCATTTTTAGAAGAATCGGATGTTGAAATAATTAATCGTGGAACTTTAATTGTCCAATTTGTTTTTGAACAAGATTTAAATCAGGTTTTGAAGCTTTATTTTAAAAATTCATCAAAATTGTTTCATGGACAAAAAGTTTGGGTTTATCCTGACGTTGCGAAAGCAACACAAGAGAGGAGGAAACAATTTTTGGATTTAAGAAATGAGACTAGAGCCTTAGGGGCGACATATATGTTAGCATATCCATGTAAATGTAGGATCAATTTTCAAGGAACTAAATATGTGTTTTATGACCCATCACAGCTACGGACATTCTTGGACTTGAAGAACCTAAGTAAATGTAATATAGAAACAACTTTACCAACTAAAGAATAATAGCAATGGTTCCAGGTTAAGCCGATTTATTTTAAATATTGATGTTAATTTCTCCATTTAAATTCCTGTCGCCCCCTTCTAACTACATAATTGAGGTCTAAGGAAGATATAAAGTGTTTCTTTGAATGGATAGTGATGTATATTACTGCTATGTATTTTTAGCATGGTTGGATCTGTTTTTCCTTTGCAAGTGGATGTTAACTTGTAAAATAAAATTAATAAACAAATTTAAAATAAAAAAAATAAAACACTCTATGAACTAACTAACTTTCGCAAATCTCTGAAGACATATCTCTTCAGTAAGGCATACCACAACGATTAATAACCGAAACCGTAACACGCCACCACTTTACCTTAAACTCTGACTGATTCTTTCAATGTCTTTTTACGTAACTCTACTATACCATCCTACTCTTATGTAACACCAATTGTAACTCTTACTCTGGAATGGCGAATGCCATAATGGAACATTGTAAGCCACATTGAACCTGCATGTAGGTGGGAAAACGTGGGATACAAATGCAACAAATAAAACCCGCCGTCGCCTACCTTTGCTGGCGGGGGACCCCAACCCCCGTCAGCCGAGGTCCTCTTCTTCTCTCAAAAGGCTTCCTTCTGTTTCTGATGTCCCGCACGTTGTACATGCAGGACGTCAGACTCACAGACCAAAGCCTTGCAATCTGCGTCGCCACCCAATCTCCGCTAAGATTTGGTAGATCCATTCCTTCTACACAGGATTCTTTTGTGTTTATCCCACGCATGTTTGAATTCCATTACCATTTTCATCTCCACCACCTCCCGCGGGAGGGCATTCCACGTATCTACCACCCTTTCCGTGAAAAAATACTTACTGACGTTACTCCTGAGTCTGCCCCCCTTCGACCTCCATTCATGTCCTCTAGTTCTACCACCTTCCCATCTCCGGAAAAGGTTCGTTTGTGGATTAATACCTTTCAAATATTTGAACGTCTGTATCATGTCACCCCTGTTTCTCCTTTCCTCCAAAGTATACATGTTCAGGTCAGCAAGTCTCTCCTCGTACGGTTTGCAACGCAAATCCCAAACCTTTTTTGTAGCTTTTCTTTGCACCGCTTCCAGTCTTTTTACATCTTTATCAAGATACGGCCTCCAAAACTGAACACAATTCTCCAAGTGGGGCCTCACCAACGACTTGTAGAGGGGCATCAACACCTCCTTTCTTCTGCTGGTTATACCCCTCTCTATGCAGCCTAGCAACCTTCTGGCCATGGCCATCGCCAGAAGGATGTGTATTCAAGATGGACAGACAGGGCAAACAAGGGATTAGGGAGTTTCATTTATTATGGAAATGATTAAAACAACACGGATATCGAGCAGATGCGTAAAGGGTATCGGTCACCGAAAGAAATACCAAATTTCTCAGTTTCCAGATTTTCTTCAGCATAGAAGTACGTGTTGAGCTTCTTTGAAGAAAAAGAATTTTTTTTTTTACTGTTTTTTGTTAGACTAATTGAATTTGCAGGGAGAGTTCTGCATATTTGCGGCTCCTGATATATTATTAAGTAAAATCATACAGCAGGATGGATGAAAACACATTTCAGTATTTGAAATATGATCAGCATAGTCACCCTTTCATGCATTTAATTAAATCGGCATCTTTAATTCTGAATGCATTATTTCCCGACTACTCTGATGGCAGCGTCTGATGCACTGCACTTATCTCTTTTCTAAGTCAGTAATAATACTAAACTCTGCTTTGTGGAATTAAAATCCAACAGTAATAAGAATACACTATTATTTCCCGAATGCTGATAAATTTGTATCTGCTGTGTTATGCAAATGTTTCTGTAGCTCTGTATTGCTGAGGGACTAGTCAACTCATATCTAGAACAGGGAAAGAAAATTGCTTTTGCCCATTTCATAGATTTATTTTCATACTGTTTTGTCCTATATGACAGAGTTCGGTGGTACGTTTTATTTTTCATTGTTTTACTAAACGAAAAAAGAAAGGAATGTGAAAGTTAGCACTAATAAATGAAGGAGAGGAATGATAGACAAATTCAAATATATTAAAGGTATAAATGTATTATTTATTTATTCCCCACCTATAACTAGGCAGCTTAACAAAAATTTAAAATTAAAATATTAAAACCAAAATATAAACCTCCAAAGAAATGCTTATAGAAAAGCTTGCTGACAAAGATGTTAAGAGCATTCATCTTACATAAATACATAAGTAATGCCACACTGGGAAAAGACCAAGGGTCCATCGAGCCCAGCATCCTGTCCACGACAGCGGCCAATCCAGGCCAAGGGCACCTGGCGAGCTTCCCAAACGTACAAACATTCTATACATGTTATTCCTGGAATTGTGGATTTTTCCCAAGTCCATTTAGTAGCGGTTTATGGACTTGTCCTTTAGGAAACCGTCTAACCCCTTTTTAAACTCTGCCAAGCTAACTGCCTTCACCACGTTCTCCGGCAACGAATTCCAGAGTTTAATTATTTATTTATAACATTTGTACCCCACATTTTCCCACCTATTTGCAGGCTCAATGTGGCTTACATAATTGGGTGAAGAAAAATTTTCTCAGATTTGTTTTAAATTTACTACACTGTAGTTTCATTGCATGTCCCCTAGTCCTAGTATTTTTGGAAAGCGTGAACAGACGCTTCACATCCACCTGTTCCACTCCACTCATTATTTTATATACCTCTATCATGTCTCCCCTCAGCCGTCTCTTCTCCAAGCTGAAAAGCCCTCCTAGCCTCCTTAGTCTTTCTTCATAGGGAAAGCATAATGATACAACCCCCCCCCCCCCCCCCAAGAAACCATTCTTATCATGTGGGAAACAAATAATGCACAGGAAGTACTTTTTAAAAATTTACTACTACTGTTACTACTTATCATTTCTATAGCACTACGAGACATACACAGCACTGTACACTTGAACATGACAAGTCATTCCCTGCTCGACAGAGCTTACAATGTAATTAGGACAGACAAACAAGACAAATAAGAGACAAGGGAATTACTAAGTTGGGAATGATAAAACAGACATGGGTACTGAACAAGTGAATAGGGATTAGGAGTTAAAAGCAGCATCAAAAAGGTGGGCTTTCTGCTTAGATTTGAAGACAGCCAGAGACGGAGCTTGACGTACCGGCTCAGGAAGTCTATTCCAGGCATATGGTGCAGCAAGATAAAAGGAACGGAGTCTGGAGTTAGTGGTGGAGGAGAAGGATGCAGATAAGAGAGATTTAACCAGTGATCGGAGTTCTCGGGGAGGAGTGTAGGGAGAGATAAGAGTGGAGAGGTACTGAGGAGCAGCAGAGTGAATGCACTTGTAAGTCAATAAGAGGAGTTTGAACTCTATGCAGAAATGGATAGGGAGCCAATGAAGTGACTTAAGGAGAGGGCTAATATGAGCATAGCGACACTGGCAGAATATTTATGTATTTATTTATTTATTGCATTTGTATTCCACATTTTCCCACCTCTTTGCAGGCTCAATGTGGCTTATAATACATCATGTGTAGTGGGAATATGCTAAAAAATAGACATTTAGTGTTACAGTGGGCAACATGATAATGATAAAACATGAAAATAATATAACAATCAGATATAAGTTGTGCAGCAGAAGTTTGAACAGATTGAAGGGGAGAGAGATGGCTTAGTGGGAGACCTGTAAGAGGCAAGTTGCAATAGTCTAAGTGAGAGGTTATAAGAGTGTGGATAAGGGTTTTGGTGATATTATAGAGAAAGAAACTGTCATTTCCCTCCAAGTACAGGCCCCCCCTTTGGGGTCTACCTACATCCCTGGTGGTCCAGTGGGAATATCTCGGGCAGGAGTGATACCCCCTTGCTCCTACCTCTAGCAGATCCATGTGTTAAAATTTCTGTTGCAAGCTCTAGCGGTAGTCTCACGTTACTACCGTTAGATGTGTTCTCAATTCTTACATCTTAACCTGATGTTCTGCAACAAGTCTTTCCAACCAACGCAAACCCCCTTCCATTGAAGCAACCCTGGTACTCGCACGTCATTCCAAAGCAACTGGTGCTGATCAAATCATGTCCAAGGTGACTTAAGCAGACTTAACCAAGACCAATGTCTACTATCTCAGATTACTCATTGAGCTGGACTGAATACTTCTACTTGCTGCTTCACTGGGAACCAAACAAAACTTGACCTCCACTTCTGGGGGCAGGGGTAGACCACCAGCCTAACACTTCCGGGATCAAGGGGACCCCCCCCCCCCCAAATATCAAAACTCCTAACAGGGCATACACTTTCAATGCCTTCAGTACTATGGCTTCATCTTAAGAAGAAGGAAGTTCTTGGCATTTGGGCTTAAGGACACCTCGAGCAAGGGTGGAGCTCCCTCTCCACTCCCGTCAGTAAGGACCACGTCCAGCTCCACTCGACACCACAGTGAATCTGAGTATAGTGGTCTAACGATCAGGAAAAAATTACAACTGCAGTGCAAAACAGGTAACTTCCCCACAGGAAATAGTTTTCAGAAGCAAGGAAGTCTCCAAAAAAAAAAGGTGATCACAATAGGAGGCTCAAATGTAGAGGACAGAAGAATAACATTAGGAAAGGGTGTCAAATTCATGGAGCAGCTTCCCTGTAGGGCTGCAAACAAGAACAGTGCCAAAGTTTTTAAACACATGAGAGCCATCCTTAAGGGGGAAATTCATCAAGTAGTGTTAGTCCTTCACATGGTCATTAATGCACGCTAAATGCCAAGAAACCCATTTTATACCTATCGGATTCTTAGCATTTAGTGTGCGTTAATTCCCTTATCACGCGTTAAGGCCCTAACGCCAGCAAGAAGGACCTACTGCTGCTTGATGAATTCCACCCTAATGAACTCTTTTTCTAAGCCACGTAGGCGCCTATGCACACCCAATGCGTGTCATTTTGGAGTTACCACCTGGCTATCGTGTGGCCCTTGAGGTCATTTCATTTTTGATGCGCGGCCGCTACATGTGTTGGAAAATAATTTCTATTTTCTGGCGTACGGCAGAGACTGGGCGATAATCGGCATTCTACATGCGTAGACAATTACCGCACGGTTAACACGTGAGACTTTCCCGCTAAGCCAATGGCTGGCAGCAAGGTCTCAGACCCAAAATGGACGCACGGCAATTTTTATTTTGAATCACGTTCATTTTCGGCAAAAATTTTAAAAAGGCCTTTTTTTACAGGCGAGCTGAAGAATGGATCTGCGCACACCCAAAACACGCGCTTACACTAGCGCAGCCCATTAATCAGCGCACCTTAGTAAAAGGACCCCTAAGTGTAGGAAAGCAGGAATATGACTGGAGCAGGGGTGTAGCCAGACTTCGGCGGGAGGGGGGGGTCCAGAGCCCAAGGTGAGGGGGCACATTTTAGCCCCTCCGCCGCTGCCGCCACCACCACCAACTCTGACCCCCCCTCCCGCCGCCTACCTTTGCTGGCGGGGGACCCAACCCCCACCAGCCGAGGTCCTCTTCTTCCTTCGTTCTGTTTCTGAGTCTGACGTCCTGCACGTTGTACATGCAGGACGTCAGACTCAGAAACAGAACGAAGCCTTGCGATCTGCAAGGCTTCGTTCTGTTTCTGTGAGTCCTGCACGTACAACGTGGCTTTGTAAAAAAAAAAAAGGGGGGGGGGGGTTAGTTAGCCAGTTTTCAGGATAAAAGCATACAGATACTTTCTCTCTGAAAACTGGTACAAAGAGTGTAGGTAGAAGTTAACCAGGAAGTTTGAAAACTGTCCTCACAGCTGAAAAGGTCGAAATGTATGGGAACAACAGACAGGAACACAGTGCAAGGAAGTGTTCATTCAGGTCTTCGTTACAAAAGGACTGACAGGGCCTAGGATCAGTTACAGAAGTAATGTGGTCAGGGCCTAATAAGGTGACAGCATGTCGCATGCACAGAACCCGACTGTCCGCAAGAGACTCTTCTCTTGTCTCAAAAGATCACTAGGAAACAGGAGATGTGTCTTAGCAGATAGACTTTCTTAAATTAATCCCCTTATCTTCTGTTACTCTATCTTACCTGTTTTTGCTTATACCTTATGCCTTCTGTTAAAATGTTTTATCATGTGAAGGGGCATTTTCCATATGATGTCTAAGTCCAGCTTCGGACGTTTTGCTAAAAACACCCAAAATTCAAGTGGGGAATATAGTCATTTTCAAAACAGAAAAACGACTGTCTTTTTTTTTAATGGTTATTTGCTAGATGTTTTTGTGCTCTGTGCATTTATCTTTATCGTGCATTTTCAAAAAAAAAAAGTCCAACTGAAAAATACACAAAATCAAGCCATTGGGATGTAGGAGGAGCCAGCAATCTTAGTACACTGGTCACACAGACATCCCAAGAATGCAATGGGGTACCATAGAGGGCACTGCAGTGGTCTTCAAATAAATGCTCACAGGTACACATCTCACCATTGCTCCCTTATCTTGTTTGCTGAGCCCCCCATAACCCAATACCCCCAACTGTACAGGGGGTGCGCCTGTATGTGGGTACAGTGGGTTTCTGGTGAGTTTTGGAGAGGTCACAACTTCCACCATAAGAGTAACAGGTGGGTGGGTGGGGAGGGGGGGTGAGGTACGAGTCACGTAACCCTCCATTGCCCCATTTAAGCCGCATTGAGCCTGCCATGAGTGGGAAAGTGCAGGGTACAAATGTAACAAAAAAAAAAATAGATACTATTGGAGATTCTACATGGAATGTTGCTACTATTGGAGATTCTACATGGAATGTTGCTATTCCACTAGCAACATTCCATGTAGAAGGCTTCGCAGACTTCTGTTTCTGTGAGTCTGATGTCCTGCACGTACGTGCAGGTCGTCAGACTCACAGAAGCAGAAGCCTGCGCGGCCACATTGGTGATCTGCAAGGGCCGACTTCTACATGGAATGTTGCTAGTGTAACAAAAATAAAATAGATACTTTTGGAGATTCTACATGGAATGTTGCTACTATTGGAGATTCTACATGGAATGCTGCTATTCCACTAGAACATTCCATGTAGAAGGCTGCGCAGGCTTATGTTTCTGTGAGTCTAACATCCTGCACGTACGTGCAGGTCGTCAGACTCACAGAAGCAGAAGCCTGCGTGGCCACATTGGTGATCTGCAAGGGCCAACTTCTACATGGAATGTTGCTAGTGGAATAGCAACATTCCATGTAGAATCTCAAATAGTAGCAACAGTGGAGGAGTGGCCTAGTGGTTAGGGTGGTGGACTTTGGTCCTGAGGAACTGAGTTCGATTCCCACTTCAGGCACAGGCAGCTCCTTGTGACCCTGGGCAAGTCACTTAACCCTCCATTGCCCCATGTAAGTCGCATTGAGCCTGCCATGAGTGGGAAAGCACGGGGTACAAATGTAACAAACAACAAAAAAAAGTCTCAGTGAGCCTTTATAAAAGGACAGCTTGAAACAGATTTCATGAGATGTACTTGTCTGCAAGCCTGAAGCCAGGGAAGGATTAAGTCCAACCAGTGCCGTAGCGAGGGCTAATGGCACCCGGGGCGGGTCGCCGCTGCGCACCCCCCCCCCGGGTGCAGCACGGCACGACCCCCTTCTGTGGCGCACCCCCCCCTCTGCAGCGCACCCCCCCCCCAGAGCGAAACCCCCCCCCCCCGGACTGCATTCTCACCTGCGGGAGGGCCAATCCGTCCCGAGTGCACGTCATTCAGAGCTGCGTCGGCCCCGCTGGTTCCCTGCTCTCTCTGCCCCAGAACAGGAAGGAACCTGTTCCGGGGCAGTGGGAGCAGGGAACCAGCGGGGCCGGCACCCCCCTCCCCCCCGAGCGTGTGCACCCGGGGCGGACCTCCCCTCCAGCCCCCCCTTCCTACGCCACTGAGTCCAACTGATTCCCTAAAGCACAGACCAATAATGGTGCCCCTCGGCCCTTCCATTGATTAACTGAAAAGACATTAAGACTCAATAAGTTCAGAGAAATGTCATTATTTCTCCTCAGCCATCTATCTCCTCTTCAATCTGTCCAAAACTCTGCTGCGCGTCTTATATTCCGCCAGAGTCGCTATACTCACGTTAGCCCTCTCCTCAAGTCGCTTCACTGGCTCCCTATCCGCTTCCGCATACGGTTCAAACTTCTCCTTTTGACCTACAAGTGCATCCACTCCGCAGCTCCTCAGCACCTTTCCGCTCTCATCTCTCCCTACACTCCTCCCCGTGAACTCCGTTCGCTGGGTAAATGTCTCCTATCGTCCCCCTTCTCCCCCACTGCTAACTCCCGGCTCCGTTCTACTACTACTACTTAGCATTTCTATAGCGCTGCCAGGGTTACGCAGCGCTGTACAAATTTAACATGGGGAAGGACAGTCCCCTTCTATCTCGCTGCTCCCTATGCCTGGAATAGACTCCCTGAGCCGGTACGTCAGGCTCAGTCTCTGGCTGTCTTCAAGTCTAGGCTTAAAGCCCACCTCTTTGCTACTGCTTTCCACTCCTAACCATGACTCTCTTACTCAACACCCTCACCACCGCAATTTCCCCACCCCTAGCTGTCTGTTCGTCTGTCCAATTTAGATTGTAAGCTCTGTTGAGCAGGGACTGTCTTTTCATGTTCATTTGTACAGCGCTGCATAAGTCTAGTAGCGCTATAGAAATGTTTAATAGTAGTAGTAGTAGTATGAGCCAAGTATAGGACAGTCAAGCTATTGTGACATCACTGATGAGGTTGGCTCTTAGGCATTGGTGGACTGAGGCATTATGACATCACAATGTCAGCTCTGGTTAAATCACCGCAGCTCCTCAGTACCTTTCTGCTCTCATCTCTCCCTACACTCCTCCCCGTGAACTCCGTTCGCTAGGTAAATGTCTCCTGTCGTCCCCCTTCTCCCCCACTGCTAACTCCCGGCTCTGTTCCTTCTATCTCGCTGCTCCCTATGCCTGGAATAGACTCCCTGAGGCAGTACGCCAGGCTCAGTCTCTGGCTGTTTTCAAGTCTAGGCTTAAAGCCCACCTCTTTGCTACTGCTTTCGACTCCTAACCATGACTCTCTTACTCAACACCCTCACTTATCACCCCTACCACTGCAATTTCCCACCCCCTAGCTGTCTGTCCGTCTGTCCAATTTAGATTGTAAGCTCTGTTGAGCAGGGACTGTCTTTTCATGTTCATTTGTACAGCGCTGCGTAAGTCTAGTAGCACTATAGAAATGTTTAATAGTAGTAGTAGTAGTATTGTACGAAACAAAACACCATACATATTTATGATGATTAGAAAAACACTGAAATTCATGTTGGATAATGGGTGTGGCAGACGGCAGTGAAAGAGTTAAGGGCATGATAACCGGGGGGGGGGGGGGGACTCTGTGGTGCCCTCCTTCCTTTGCTGCCCTAGGCAAGTGCTTATTTAGCTTAGTGGTTAATAAACAGATAATTTGTATCCTCTTGACAAAATTCTTCAGGAGACCTAGGTAAAATCCAGGACGTGAACTATACCTGCTAATTGAATCTGCCTGAATTGGTTACACATCTGTAGTGAGAAGTCTCAAAGTAATGGCTCAAGAAAGCAACCAAATTAACAAACCTTGTTTCCTCGTAACTGATAGCGAGCAAAATGCTTTTAAAATAAGAACGTAAAGCTGTGTCTCGTTTTCATTTTAAAAGTCCCTTGTGAAAATCATCATAAAAATTCCCTGAAAAGGTACAATTTATATTGTCATTTTTCCATTTGAAAGGGGAGAAAGTTAGTAACAGACTGATACAGACATTAAATTCTGCAAAATCCTGAAATCGTTCCTATTCAAACAAACCCTCACAAAGAACAACCACATCTCAAACAATTAATTATTACCTGAATTGGTTATTACTCTATTTAGCATTTACTTTCTCTTTGCTTCATGTACAATTTCTCATTCATAATAGAGTTTCTAAATGTTAAACATCCATAGCTATCCCAGTACGTTTATGATTGTAAAATTGGATTCTTACAACAAATTACTTTCGTATGCATTATTCTTTGTTATGTATCCGATACTGTTTATTGTAAGCCACACTGAACGCAAACTTGTTTGGGATAATGTGGGATATAAATGTCAACACAAATAGAGAGGGTAAAACAGCATACAACCAAAGTATACAAACAAAAAAACGCAACACTGGGCCTTCAAGTCTAAGACAACAGGAGCACTTTATTGACATGTGACCCGACACGGGCCGTGTTTCGGCGTCAAGTGACGCCTGCCTCAGGGGTCAAAATTGAGTTCTTTAGTGTATAAGTCGTGTAGGTCAAATGCCTCAACACATTAAGGTGTTGTTATACAAAATGTTCGCTACAACGCAAAAAAGTGGGCTCTTGCAAAAGCCTTCTGTGCACAAATAGCCGGTTAAAGCTACAGAACTAAATTTTGACCCCTGAGGCAGGCGTCACTTGATGCCGAAACACAGCCCGTGTCGGGTCACATGTCAATAAAGTACTCCTGTTGTCCTAGTCTTGAAGGCCCAGTGTTGCTTTTTTTGTTTGGATATAAATGTCACAAATCCTATATAATAAAACGCACCTGCAACATTCTGAAGCTGACTGCATGGCTGAGGCATTCCTGCTCTCTGTATCCATCTCCTGAATTGACATCACGTACTTCCGGGTTCGTCACAAGCAGAAGTGACCAACCACATGAGGTTTCTCGGCTTCAGAATGTTGGAGGTGCATTCTATTACATAGGATTGGTCAGTTCCTTTCCTATATAATAAAAGGCACCTCCAACATTCTGAAGCTGACTGCATGGCTGAGGCATTCCTGCTCTCTGTATCCATCTCCTGAATTGACATCACAAGCAGAAGTGACCAACCACACGAGGTTTCTCGGCTTCAGAATGTTGGAGGTGCATTCTATTAAATAGGATTGGTCAGTTCCTTGAAGCACAGCCAGAGCTCAGCGTCCTGCACAGTAACGCTCAGACACCAGAGAGAGAGAGGGGGGGGGGGGGCCTGATACCAGAGAGAGGGAGGGGGGGGGCTGACACCAGAGAGGGGGGGAGGTATCTCTGTCACACACACACTCTCTCTCTCACACACTCTCTCTCACAGTCAATGTCTTTCTCTCTCTCACTCTCACACACTGTCTCTCACACTGTATCACAATCACTCTCTATGTGTCACACAGTCACTCACACACTCTCTTGGTCTCATACACTCAGTCTCACAGAGAGTCTGTGTCTCACACACACTCTCTCGCACACACTGTATCTGTGTGAAACACACTCTCTCTCACACTGTCTCATATACGCACTTGTGCACACTCTCATTCTCACACACACTCTCTCTCACAGACACACTCGCACCCAGACTCACTCTCTCTCTCTTTCACACACATACACTTGCACATTCACTCTCTCTCTCTCACACACATACACTTGCACATTCACTCTCTCTCTCTCACACACAGTCACTCTCACATACACTCTCTCAAACATACAAACTCCGAGGAAAACCTTGCTAGCGCCCATTTCATTTGTGTCAGAAACGGGCCTTTTTTACTAGTAAATAAATAAATACAGAATTAATGTAATCTGTATTCCAAAGGAGCACCAAAATTTCAGCATAACACTGTGGCCACCAAAAAGTTTATGCCATGAATCTTTCAAGTGTTGCAAGAGCAGTAACCTTCGAAGATTACTGTATAAGATAACACGAGAAGCTTTTGCTGACAACTATCTCTCCCTATAGTACAACATCAACAGCTGTGAGAGGCAGTTAAGACTTGCATTTTAGATTAATTAGAGACACATACACGGCATATTCAGCGAAGGTAGCCATCCATGCTATGTGCAAGATTACTCAGCAAACAGAACATTGTTCTTGAAATGTATAGTGCTACAACCCAGTGCATGATGCCATCTGGGGGGGGGGGGGGGGGGGGGGGGGGGGGTTGGGAGAAATTAGGAAGGTGCATAAGCCAGACATTGACAGTTTGCTCCAACCTTTTTTCATGATTTTTGGGTGTTTTATCATTATTTTTTTTGTTCTTTCCACGTATTCACTTTTAACAACTTTTAAAAAATGTGTGCTAGAACTGCATGAAATCGTTGGTTAACATGCGTTAAATAGATTTTGAGCATACTAAAATTTAATGGCGCGTTAACAAACTCTAATGAATGCGCGTTCCTAGGAGAAATTCAGCATCCGCAAGAGGAGACAGTGAAGTGAGATCTGAGATGTTTTCTATGGAGCTTGGGGCTAGCCTAACATAAGACATAAGCATCGCCACACTGGGAGAGACCAAAGGTCCATCTAGCCCAGCACCCTGTCTCCGACACTGGCCAATCCAGGTCACAATCACCCGACAAGATCCACGGAGCAAAGCATTTTGTACTGCTTGTCCCAGGAATAGTGGATTTTCCCCTACGTCCATTTAATAACATTCTATGGCTTTTTCCTTCAGGAAGACGTCCAAACCTTTCTTAAACTCTGCTAAGCTAACCGCCTTAACCACATTCTCCGGCAACGAATTCCAGAGTCGGATTACGCGCTGAGTAAAGAAAAATGTTCTCTTATTTGTTGTAAACTTACTGCACTCCAGCTTCATCGCATACCCCCTTGTCCTAGTATTTTTGGAAAGCGTAAACAGACGCTCCATATCTATCTGTTCCACTCCACTCATTATTTAATATACCTCTATCATATCACCCCTCAGCCGCCTTTTCTCCAAGCTGAAGAGCCCCAGCCGCTTTAGCCTTTCCTTATAGGAAAGTCGTCCCATCCCCTTAATCATCATTGTCGCCCTTCTCTGCACCTTTTCCAATTCCACTATATCTTTTTTTGAGGTGCGGCGACCAGAATTGAACACAATACTCTAGGTGCGGTCACACCATGGACCGATACAGTGACATTATAATATCCTCATTTTTGTTTTCCATCCCTTTCCTAATAATACCCAACATTCTACTTGCTTTCTTAGCCGCAGCAGCACAATGAGAGAAAATTTCAACCAATGAAATCTGCATTGAACTACATCTCCACAAAGTTGCTTCAACGCTCAGTGTCAGTGGCGTACCAAGGGGGGGCGGTCCGCCCCGGGTGCACACCGCTGGGGGGGGGGTGCCACGTGCCTGTTGGCTCCGAGTCTGCTCGTTCCCTCTCTGCTGCTCCCTCTGCGGGGCAGAGGGAGCAGCAGCCAGGGAATGAGCGGACTCGGAGCCAACAGGCACTCGGCACACCCTCAGCAGGTAAAAATGCACCTGGGGGGGGGGGGGTGTAATTTAGCAGGGGGGTCGTGCTGCACCCGGGGGGAGGGTGTAATTTCCCGTGGGGGGGGGGGGGGTTGCGCATCGGCGATCCGCCCCAGCTGTCAGGCAGCCTAGGAATGCCACTGCTCAACCCGGGGGGGGGGGGGGGGGAATGCATCGGCGATCCGCCCCAGGTGTCAGCCAGCCTAGGAATGCCACTGCTCAGTATTCTTCTAACACAGGGGTTTTCAGTCCAGGGACTCACCAAGGGGTCCCTTTTACTAAGGTGCGCCGAAAAGTGGCCTGTGCTGGTGTAGACGCGTGTACTGGATGTGCGTAGTTTCATTTTGCAGTGCACCTGCAAAAAAAAAAAAGGCCTTGGGGGGGGGGGGGGGGGGCAAAAATGGACGTGCGGCAAAATAAAAAATTGGGGCGTGTCCATTTGGGGCCGGAGACCTTCCTGCCACCCATTGACTTAGCAGTAAGGTCTCATGCATTAACGGTAATTGTCAGCATGCATACAATGCAGATTACCGGCCAGTTAGCGCTGCGCACCGGAAAATTTCTGGCACGCCTACTGGATGCGCGTACAAAATGAAATTATCACCTGGGCCAAGTGGTAGCCAGGCAGTAGTTCCAAACTGGTATGCGTTGGGCGTGCATAGGCACCTACACGGCAGGGGCGTAGCTAAGTGGGGGCCATGGGGGCCCGGGCCCCCATAGATTTGGCCCTGCACCCCCCTGCCGACGACCCTCTCGACCCCCCTCCCGCCGCCAACCCCGCCATCGCCGTCTGCTACCTTTGCTGCTGGGGGACCCTAACCCCCGCCAACCGAGGTCCTCTTCTTCCTTCGTACAACGTGCAGGACGTCAGACTCAGAAACAGAACGAAGGAAAAAGAGGACCTCGGCTGGCAGGGGTTGGGGTCCCCTGCCAGCAAAGGTAGCAGACGGCGACGGCGGGTTGGCAGCGGGAGGGGGGGTCGAGCGGGTCGTTGGCAGGGGGGTCCAGGCTCCTGGGCCAAATCTACGGGGCCCAAGCCCCCGTGGCCCCACGTAGCTACGCCCCTGGTTTTGTGGGCGTTCCAAACTTTACGCACCTAGTTATAGAATATGGCCTTGTGTGTCTAAATCTACGTGCAGGCATTTACACCAAGTTCTCATTGCTTTAGCCTTGAAAATTGTATTCTACATAGTAACATAGTAGATGACGGCAGAAAAAGACCTGCACAGTCCATCCAGTCTGCCCAACAAGATAACTCATATTTGCTGCTTTTTGTGTATACCCTACTTTGATTTGTACTTATGCTCTTCAGGGCACAGACCGTATAAGTCTGCCCCGCACTATCCCTGCCTCCCAACCACCAGCCCCACTTCCCAACCACCGGCTCTGGCACAGGCACAGACCGTATAAGTCTGCCCAGCACTATCCTCACCTCCCCAGCCCTGCCTCCCAACCCCGGCTCTGGCACAGACCGTACAAGTCTGTCCAGCACTATCCCCGCCTCCCAACCACCAGTCCCGCTTCCCACCACCGGCTCTGGCACAGACCGTATAAGTCTGCCCAGCCCTATCCCCGCCTCCCAACCTCGGCTAAGCTCCTGAGGATCCATTCCTTCGGCACAGGATTCCTTTATGCTTATCCCACGCATGTTTGAATCCGTTACCGTTTTCATTTCCACCACCTCCCGCGGGAGGGCATTCCAAGCATCCACTACTCTCTCCGTGAAAAAATACTTCCTGACATTTTTCTTGAGTCTGCCCCCCTTCAATCTCATTTCATGTCCTCTCATTCTACCACCTTCCCATCTCCGGAAAAGATTTGTTTGCGGATTAATACCTTTCAAATATTTGAACGTCTGTATCATATCACCCCTGTTTCTCCTTTCCTCCAGAGTATACATGTTTAGTTCAGCAAGTCTCTCCTCATACGTCTTGTAACGCAAATCCCATACCATTCTCGTAGCTTTTCTTTGCACCGCTTCAATTCTTTTTACATCCTTAACAAGATACGGCCTCCAAAACTGAACACAATACTCCAGGTGGGGTCTCACCAACAACTTATACAGGGCATCAACACCCCCTTTCTTCTGCTGGTCACACCTCTCTTTATACAGCCTAACAACCTTCTAGCTACTGCCACCGCCTTGTTACACTGTTTCGTCGCCTTCAAATCCTCAGATACTATCACCCCAAGATCCCTCTCTCCGCCCGTACCTATCAGACTCTCCCCACCTAACACATACGTCTCCCGTGGATTTCTACTTCCTAAGTGCATCACTTGCATTTCTTCGCATTGAATTTTAATTGCCAAACCTTAGACCATTCTTCTAGCTTCCGTATGTCCTTTTTCATGTTTTCCACTCCCTCCGGGGTGTCCACTCTGTTACAGATCTTAGTATCATCCGCAAATAGGCAAACTTTACCTTCTAACCCTTCAGCAATGTCACTCACAAATATATTGAACAGAATCGGCCCCAGCACCGATCCTTGAGGCACTCCACTACTTACCTTTCGCTCCTCCGAGCGAATTCCATTCACCACCACCCTCTGGCGTCTGTCCGTCAACCAGTTCCTAATCCAGTTCACCACTTCGGGTCCTATCTTCAGCCCCTCCAGTTTATTTAAGAGCCTCCTGTGGGGAACCGTGTCAAAAGCTTTGGTGAAATCTAAGTAGATTACGTCCATAGCTCGTCCCTGATTCAGTTCTCCTGTCACCCAATCAAAGAACTCAATGAGGTTCGTTTGGCACGATTTCCCTTTGGTAAATCCATGTTGTCTCGGATCTTGCAACTTATTGGCTTCCAGGAAATTCACTATCCTTTCCTTCAGCATCGCTTTCATTACTTTTCCAATAACCGAAGTGAGGCTTACCGGCCTGTAGTTTCCAGCTTCTTCCCTATCACCACTTTTGTGAAGAGGGACCACATCTGCCGATCTCCAATCCCTCGGAACCTCTCCCGTCTCCAAGGATTTATTAAACAAATCTTTAAGAGGACCCGCCAGAACCTCTCTGAGCTCCCTCAATATCCTAGGGTGGATCCTATCTGGCCCCATGGCTTTGTCCACCTTTAGCTTTTCAAGTTGTTCATACACACTTTCTTCCGTGAACGGTGCTCTATCCACTTCATTCTCATTTGTACTATTTCCAGTCCATCGCGATCCTTCTCCAGGATTTTCTTCTGTGAAAACAGAACAGAAGTATCTATTTAGCAAATTTGCTTTTTCTTCATCATTATCCACATAGTGGTTCGCAGTATCTTTTAGTCTCACAATTCCCTTTTTAGTCATTTTCCTTTCACTAATATACCTGAAGAAAATTTTGCCACCCCTCCTCACATTTCTAGCCATTTGTTCTTCCGTTTGCGCTTTCGCCAGTCGTATCTCTCTCTTGGCTTCTTTCAGTTTCATCCGGTATTCCTCCTTGTGTCCCTTTTCATGAGTTTTTTTTGTATTTCTGGAACGCCAACTCTTTAGCCTTTATTTTCTCAGCCACTTGCTTGGAGAACCATATCGGTTTACTTTTTCTCTTGCTTTTATTTACTTTCCTTACATAAAGGTTCTTGGCCCTAATTATAGCTTCTTTCAGTCTGGACCACTGTCCTTCCACTTCTTGTATTTCCTCCCATCCCATCAGCTCCTTCCTCAGGTATTCCCCCATTTTACTAAAGTCAGCATGTTTGAAATCCAGGACTTTGAGTTTTGAGTGGCCACCCTCCTCTTCAGCCGTCATATCAAACCAAACCGTTTGATGGTCACTGATGCCCAGGTGGGCACCCACTCGGACATTTGACACATTATCCCCATTTGTGAGTACCAGATCTAGTGTCGCTCCCTCCCTCGTGGGATTTGACACCATTTGTCTGAGCAAAGCACTTTGAAAAGCATCCACGATCTCTCTGCTTCTTTCCGATTTCGCAGACGGAACCGTCCAATCTACATCCGGCAGATTGAAATCTCCCAACAACAGCACCTCTCTTTTCTTCCCCAACTGCCACTGGAAGACTCTGGATCAAGCCACACATCAAGGCTGGGCAGACTTGTACGGTCTGTGCCCTGAAAAAGGCAGGTACAAATCAAGGTAAGGTATACACATATGAGTTTATCTTGTTGGGCAGACTGGATGGACCATGCAGGTCTTTTTCTGCCGTCATCTACTATGTTACTATGTAGATGCATGTTGAGAAGTATTTTCCCTCCTGGGTTTTTTTTTTTTTTTAATTTCTTTTTTTTCTCTCTTTTCACTCCCTCACGCTTTTTGGCCTTTGTAATGATGTTATAATGCTTTATAATATGTTATTCTGTTCTTAAATCAATAAAAATACTAAGACGAAAGAATATTCTATAATCGGTGCCTTGATCTAAGCACCGATTATAGAATACGCTTTGTCGGAACTGATTTCAGCGCCAATTTCTTTTTCAGGTGCCGTATATAGAATCTCCTCTTATGCACTAATATTGAGCAGAGATCGCTGGCTATCCCACACTGAATATTAGCTCTTAGCCAGTAAGCGCTATTTAGCCGGGCAGGAGCCATTCCTGGAGTGGAGGAGTGGCCTAGTGGTTAGGGTGGTGGACTTTGGTCCTGGGGAGCTGAGGAACTGAGTTCGATTCCCACTTCAGGCACAGGCAGCTCCTTGTGACTCTGGGCAAGTCACTTAACCCTCCATTGCCCCATGTAAGCCGCATTGAGCCTGCCATGAGTGGGAAAGCGCAGGGTACAAATGTAACAAAAATAAAATAGATACTATTGGAGATTCTACATGGAATGTTGCTATTCCACTAGCAACATTCCATGTAGAAGGCTGCGCAGGCTTCTGTTTCTGTGAGTCTGACGTCCTGCACATACATCAGACTCACAGAAGCAGAAGCCTGCGTGGCCACATTGGTGATCTCTGCAAGGGCCGACTTCTACATGGAATGTTGCTAGTGGAATAGCAACATTCCATGTAGAATCTCAAATAGTAGCAACAGTGGAGGAGTGGCCTAGTGGTTAGGGTGGTGGAGCTCGATTCCCACTTCAGGCACAGGCAGCTCCTTGTGACTCTGGGCAAGTCACTTAACCCTCCATTGCCCCACGTAAGCCGCAATGAGCCTGCCATGAGTGGGAAAGCGCGGGGTACAAATGTAATAAAAATTAATATTAAATACCGCTGAATATTGGCTGGCTAGAAATGATCAGCATACCTGACAAAGATTAACAAAGACATTTACACCTGCCCAAAGGCTGCCGCTTATATTAGCATTTTATTCGGAAAAGTAGGCACTGGCAGCTACTTTTCCTTATGAAAGGTCTAAGTAGGAGCCTGCTAGAAAAATCAGCCCTCCACACGTCTCTGCTTTCATTTAGTGTAATTAATTCCAGTCCTCCAAACTTAATCAAACTGGTTTTTATTTATATTCATAACCTGCCTAGCAGTTGATGGGGTAAAATGAAAACATTTATATCTTTCAACTTGAAAATCCCTCTTGGCCGCTTTAACATTTCCTCTCTGTTGGGATATTCTGTCAGTATCGAGAGTTTATAAAAAAGGACAACAGATCAAAACCAATGAAGATATTAACAATTCTGCTGACGATATGGTTTATCTTCTCAGTGGTCTGCAATAGCATTATAAAAAGAGGAGGAAAAAAAAGACCTCCACTTGGCAACCGTACCTCCTCCCAAACATGAACCTCCAGTAACCATACCCCAACTGACCCTCTAATATCCAGACACCTGACATGACCCTCTTGTGGGAGAGGAGAGCTCCCCCCCCCCACCCCCGATTCCCTTCCTGGTCTTGTGGGACTCCGCTTCAAAATGGTACCTGTAAACTCCAACGGTAATCTCTTGTTTGGCAGCCTGATCGCTATTGGTAGTACCGTGAGACAGTGGCGATCCTAGGTCGGCTGCCACCCGGGACGGATTGCCGCTGCGCACTCCGCCCCCCCTGGGGTGCAGCAGCGTCCGTCCCCCCAGGGTGCAGCACGACACCCCCTCCCCCGGTGCAATGACACCCCCCTCCCCGGCGCATCAAGCCCCCCTAGGTGCATTCTTGGCTGCTGGATGGTGCAGAGAGCAGCCGCGCGCCTGTCGGCTCCACTGGCTGCCTGCTCCCTCTGCCCCAGAACAGGAAGTAACCTGTTCCGGGGCAGAGGGAGCAGGGAACCAGCGGAGTCGACAGGCGCACGGCTGCTCTCTACACCCTCCAGCAGGGTGCACCTGAGGCGGACCGCCCCCACCGTCCCGTCCTTCCTACGCCACTGCTGTGAGATTAAAAGGAACCAGAGAGGGAAAAAGAGTCATGGGCGTTTCGAGGCAGAACAGGAGTGTGGCTTTGAGTTACGCGTGTAATTACAGCATAACGGTGCTTTACACGTCAATTTAGGAGTGAGCTTTTGCCCCACGTTTTCCTTGGTGCGAATGGTTGCATCTAAATTTATGCGCAACCATAGCATTTAAGCGTTATTTTATAAACCTTGTTAAACTTTAGGCACAGCTTATAGAATTAAAGCTTAAGTGGGGGGGGGGGGGGGGGGGTCGGCACCATTTACTGAATCTACCCCCAGATATGGTGAAGCACTGACGTGCATTCCTGCATGCCCTAAACAATTATTTTACAAGATGCTCTGCATATTGTAAAATACAGTAGAAATTTCCCAGGTCTCTACCTGGACATTTTAATTCCCCTTCCCACATCCTATCTAAAATTGGCCTTCATGTCTGGTTATTCCTGATTGCATTTAGTATTTTTATCTTGACAATCAAATTATCTGCATCCACTTAAGCTGTCATAGACAACACAAAAACAGTAAGGGCATTGCTTATTAATGCTGATTTGTGCCTCAGCCAATAGGCTGAAACCTTTTCATCTAAGGACATCAGAAATGTTTTGAAGGAATCACTGTGTAACCTTATTGCAAGTGGAGTGGCCTAGTGGTTAGAGTACCAGTCTTGCAATCCAGAGGTGGCCAGTTCAAATCCCACTGCTGCTCCTTGTGATCTTAGGCAAGTCACTTAACCCTCCATTGCCTCAGGTACAAACTTAGATTATGAGCCCTCCTCGGACAGAGACATATCCAGTATACCTGAATATAACTCACCTTGAACTACTACTGAAAAAGGTGTGAGCAAAATCCAAATAAATAAATGTCTCCTAGTCTTTGTACTTTTGAAAGAGTAAACAAGTGATCCACGTCTACTCGTTTCACTCTATTCAGGATTTTATAGACCTCTAGCATATTTTCCCTCAACTGTCTCTTCTCCAGGCTGAAGGGCCCTAACCTCTTTAGTCTTTCTTCAAAAGGAAATTGTCCAATCCCCTTAGTCATTTTGGTCAACCTTCTCATACCTTTTCTAATTCTGGCAACTGAAGGTGAGGTCATACCATAGAGCAATAAAGAGGAATTATATATTTTTATCTTTTATTCTCTATTCCTTTCACAACATTGTTTGATTTTTTGGTTACTACCACACACTGAGCACATTTCAATGCACTGTTCACAATGACACCTAAATCTTTTTCCTGGGGGGGGGGGGGGGGGGGGTGTGACTCCTCTCCTAAAGTGGAACTTAGCATCATGTAGCTATAATTTGCCTTACTCTTCCCAATAAGCATTGCTTTGCAGTTGTCTACCTTAAATTTCCTCTGCCATTTGGTCTTCCAGTTTCATAAGGTCCCTCTGCAATTTTTCACACTTCGCATGTGATTTAATAACTGAATAATTCTGTGGACATTTGCAAATTGGATTACCTCACTTATGGGCTCATTTTCAAAAGAGAAGGGCGCCCATCTTTCGACACAAATCGGGAGATGGGCGTCCTTCTCCCAGGGTCGCCCAAATCGGCATAATCGAAAGCTGATTTTGGGCGTCCTCAACTGCTTTCCATCATGGGGACGACCAAAGTTCACGGGGGCGTGTCGGAAGCACAGCGAAGGCGGAACTGGGGCGTGCTTAACACATGGGCGTCCTCGGCCGATAATGGAAAAAAGAAGGGCGTCCCTGATGAGCATTTGGCTGACTTCACTTGGTCCATTTTTTCTTGCAACCAAGCTTAAAAAAGATGTCCGATCTGACCAGATGACCACCGGAGGGAATCAAGGATGACCTCCCCTTACCCCCCCCAGTGGTCACTAACCTCCTCCCACCCAAAAACAAAACTTTAACAATATTTTTTGCCAGCCTCAAATGTCATACCCAGCTCCCTGACAGCAGTATGCAGGTCCCTGGAGCAGTTTTAGTGGGTGCACTGCACCTCAGGCAGGTGGACCCAGGCCCATACCCCCCCATCTGTGGTGGTAAATGTGAGTCCTTCAAAACCCACCACAAACCCACTGTACCCACATGTAGGTACCCCCTTCACCCCTTAGGGCTATGGTAGTGTTGTACAGTTGTGGGTAGTAGGTTTTGGGGGGGTTTGGGGGGGCCCAGCACCCAAGGTAAGGGAGCTGTGCACTTGGGAGCAATTTATGAAGTCCACTGCAGTGCTCCCTAGGGTGCCCGGTTGGTGTCCTGGTATGTGAGGGGGATCAGTGTACTACGAATGCAGGCTCTTCCCACGACCAAAGGGCTTGCAATTGGTCGTTTCTGAGATGGGCATCCTAGGTTTCCATTATCGCTGAAAACCGGGGACCACCATCTCTAAGGTCAACCTAAATGTTGAGACTTGGGCGTCTCCGACCATATTATCAAAACGAAAGATGGCCGCCCATCTTGTTTCGATAATGCGGGTTTCCTCGCCCCTTCACCGGGATGTTCTGTGAGGACGTCCTCGGGAAAACCTGGGTGCCCCGTTCGATTATACTACTTACTACTACTACTACTTAACATTTCTAAAGCGCTACTAGGGTTACGCAGCGCTGTACAGTTTAACAAAGGACAGTCCCTGCTCCAGGAGCTTACAATCTAAAGAACGAAATGTCAAGGTGGGCAGTCTAGATTTCCAGAATAGAGGTATAATGGTTAGGTGCCGAAGGCAACATTGAAGAGGTGGGCTTTGAGCAAGGATTTGAAGACGGGCAGGGAGGGGGCTTGGCATATGGGCTCAGGGAGTTTATTCCAAACATAGGGTGAGGTGAGGCAGAAAGGGCGGAGCCTGGAGTTGGCGGTGGTGGAGAAGGGTGCTGAGAGGAGGGATTTGTCCTGTGAGCGGAGGTTTCGGGTAGGAACGTAAGGGGAGATGAGGGTAGAGAGGTAATCTTTTCCCCACTGTAACTTCACCTGGTTTCCACGCCCTCACGATTTTTGACTTGACTTTGTCTTCCCATAACTCCTCGCAATGTAACCCATAATCGCACTGTAACAATGTATTTCCATCCTTCACAAGGTATTGTAAGCCACACTGAGCCCGCAAATAGGTGGGAAAATGTGGGATACAAATGCAATAAATAAATGAGGAGCTGCAGATCGAGTACATTTGTAGGTTAGTAGGAGAAGCTTGAACTGTATGCGGTACCTGATCGGAAGCCAGTGAAGTGACTTGAGGAGAGGGGTGATATGAGTATATCGGTTGAGGCGGAAGATAAGACGTACGGCCGAGTTCTGGATGGACTGAAGGGGGGATAGATGGCTAAGTGGGAGGCCAGTGAGGAGTAGGTTGCAGTAGTCAAGGCGAGAGGTAATGAGAGAGTGGATGAGAGTTCGAGTGGTGTGCTCGGAGAGGAGGGGGCGAATTTTGCTAATGTTATAGAGGAAGAAGCGACAGGTCTTGGCTATCTGCTGGATATGCGCAGAGAAAGAGAGGGAGGAGTTGAAGATGACTCCGAGGTTGCGGGCAGATGAGACGGGGAGGATGAGGGTGTTATCGACTGAGATAGAGAGTGGCGGGAGAGGAGAAGTGGGTTTGGGTGGAAAGACAATAAGCTCGGTCTTGGCCATGTTCAGTTTCAGGTGGCGGTTGGACATCCAGGCAGCAATGTCGGATAAGCAGGCCGATACTTTGGCCTGGGTTTCCGCAGTGATGTCTGGTGTGGAGAGATAAAGCTGGGTGTCGTCAGCATAAAGATGATATTGGAAACCAAGAGATGAGATCAGCGCACCCAGGGAAGATGTGTACATTGAAAAAAGGAGGGGTCCAAGGACAGATCCCTGAGGAACTCCAACAGAGAGCGGGATGGGGGTGGAGGAAGATGCATGGGAATGTACTCTGAAGGTACGTTGAGAGAGATAAGAGGAGAACCAGGAGAGGACAGAGCCCTGGAACCCAAATGAGGACAGTGTAGCAAGAAGTAAATTGTGATTGACAGTGTCAAAAGCGGCGGATAGGTCAAGGAGGATGAGGATGGAATAGTGGCCTTTGGATTTGGCAAGGAACAGGTCATTGCAGATTTTAGTGAGTGCCGTTTCTGTCGAGTGTAGGGGGCGAAAGCCGGATTGAAGCGGATCGAGGATGGCATGAGAGGAGAGAAAATCAAGGCAACGGCTGTGAACGGCGCGTTCAAGTAACTTGGAGAGGAAGGGCAGGAGGGAAATGGGGCAGTAGTTGGAGGGACAGGTAGGGTCAAGTGAAGGTTTTTTGAGGAGAGGTGTGACTACAGCATGCTTGAAGGTATCAGGGACAGTTGCAGTGGAGAGAGAGAGGTTGAGGATATGACAGATGGGGGGGGGGGGGGGTGACAGTAGGAGAGATGGTGTTAAGTAAGTTGCCCTCTTATTGTTCCCAGTACCAGACCATTTATTATTAGGTTGAAAAGCACCAGTTCCAGAACAGAACCTCAATTATTCACCCTCCCCCACTGACAGAATTGTCCATTTAATCCTATTTCTTTTCTATCTATTGTACGATTTGTAGTTTGATGACATTTATCATCTTTCTGTTATCGTATGTGATTATTCTATTATGCTTTTTAGTGCGCATATCTGTGAAACTGTATCACGTTAATCCGATTTCTAGGATTAAATTTGCCATCTCCAAGTTTACCTCACTGATTATATTTACGCCTTCTATTTGATTATCTCACTAGTGTTATGCTGTTAACTAAAATACTAAGTTTTATGTCAAGTCGTATCTGCTGTTTGGCTGAATCTCTTCATAAAGTTGGTTAATAAATAAATAAACACACAAACAAATAAAATAATTTTGTTTTCATAATCCCTAAGGCCTCTTTGCTTCAAATTCAAACATAAATTGTTTTTATATATTTCTATGTAGCCTTGCAGCAGAGTGAGGCAACTCTTGCAAAGTAAGTAAAAAGCCATTTTTAAAAGGGAAAGCTTAAAGTGTTTCTGTTTTTAAAATAATTATGTTTCAGTTATCCCATTATCATGATTTTCCCCTAAGATGAAGTATCCTATTTTAAAATTGACTATGACTACTTTGACCTTGGACTTAGCCTTACACTTCACATAAATTCAATCATTTGGGTTTTTTTTGGCTTAGCTCCAGCATTTCTGCCAGCGAGTTGAGTGGTGTAACAGATAAAGCACCAGGAAGCTCCTGCTTTCTGAATTCCTGTATTTCATTCACAATTACATTGAGGCCATTAGTTTAGAAACATTTCTGTGTATAAATAGCACCACTTACATGTATATATCAAATACACATGTAAATACTGATTTCAGAAAGCCGCTCTTTACACATGAAGCTTCACATCCTACAGAGGTTTTTTTTACTACGGCTGGGGAAAAAAAAACCTTATTACAGTCTTCACCATACTGTTTTTAGGCACCTCATTGCACTGGGAATGGACAACCCATACCTTTTTCCTGGCCCAGCATCTACTTTAGGATCATCGTTGCTCTGGGATGGATTAGACGCTTACTCCAGCTGGCCAGCTCTTTTTCTCCTTCCTCCAGTCTTTCTCTCCTCTGCTTGTGCCAGGAATGTTTTCCGGCTTGTGCTCCAGTCCAGCCCACTTGTGCACTGGGATCCTCCCCTTTTCTGTTTCTCATTGGTGCCTGACCATTCAACCTTCCAACAGCATTAAAAAGGGCAGTGGTTGGCCCTCTGCTGAAGAAAAACAACCTTGACCAGGACAAACTTGACAGATATAGGCCAGTATCCAACATCCCGTTTCTAGGGAAACTCATAGAACAAACAGTCTGTGTTCAACTTAATGAATGGCTAGAAAAGAGTAACTGGCTAGATCCATGTCAATCTGGATTCAGACCCAGTTATGGAACAGAAACGGTCCTCATATCCCTGCTAGATGATCTTCACAGAAGCCGAGACCAGGGATTCGCCTCAATGTTAGTACTGCTAGATTTCTCAGCAGCTGTGACACAGTTGATCATGATATCTTGCTAGCATGACTGACAGAAGCAGGTATTAATGGAACAGTACTTGCCTGGTTCAGATCCTATCTATCAAACAGGCAACAATCCATAATGTCTGGCAGCAACTCATCACCACCATGGACACTGACCTGCGGGGTACCACAAGGATCGATACTGTCACCTATTCGGTTCAATATCTACTTCAAGCCACTAGCTGAGCTGATTCGGTCAATGGACAGTCAGTTCTACATCTATGTGGATGATGTGCAGCTACTCATACCCATTGAATCTGACTTACCTAACATCAATTCAAGAATGGGCTAAACACAAACTTTGCCTGAACCCAAGTAAAACCGAGCTTCTCTGGGTCCCTAACACAAGTGGATATATACCCGACAACAAAATCTCTTTTGGGAAGTATGAACTCCCCCTCAAATCACAAGTCAGGAACCTTGGAACACAGTTAGATTCAACACGTACTCTGATTCCCCAAATCCAAACAACCTTCAAGAGCTGCTTCTATTATTTGCGACAGCTGTGCTGCCTCTCTCCTTACATCGAGAAGGTAAATCTTATCCCAGTTGTGCATGTCATGGTAACATCAAGACTGGATTACTGCAATGAACTATACAATGGTCTGACTACAAAGGGCCTGCACTAGGTCCAGTTGATTCAGAATGCAGCAGCAAGACTCATAGAAGGTTGCAAGCCACGTGACCACATCACACCATTTTTGCAAAAACTTCATTGGCTACCAGTACAAAATAGGGCTAAATTTCAAACTCTATGTCTGATCTTCAAGGCCCTGAAAGGAAATGGCCCCGAGTATCTGAAGAATAGGATGATCCTCCACACACCGCCAAGGACACTAAGGTCCTCCCAAGGACTTTCACTACCTACACCCTCTCCAAAAGACATTACACGATGTGATACCCGCAAGGAAGCCTTCTCCGGAGTAGCCCCCACACTCTGGAATGCATTGCCTGAAAGGCTCCGCTTAACACAAGACTACCTCTACTTCAGGAAGCAGGTGAAAGCTTGGCTCTTCAACCAAGCCTTTAATGGAAGAAGTAACTAACTTGTTAGTCTCACTCACACACACAAGGATTGACTCGGGCTGCACATACTGCAGGGGACATGTTTATCCACTCCTACCCTAGCTGAGATGATATTTAACCATCTCTCTGACCTCACGTGCAACTTTCTTCAAATCAGTCACCTTACTTTCTAATTCTTCCTACTCTCCTGCTCATCTATATGTTACAACTTTGCCTTACCCTTCACTACCAATTATAATGTTCTATTACGTATTGTGTAGTCATTGCAAGTAGTATACCATGCCATACTTTGTATTGTTACATGAATATTTTTACTGCTGTAATTGCCTATTGCTCATGTTTGATCTGTTCTTACTGTACACCGCCTTGAGTGAACTCCTTCAAAAAGGCAGTAAATAAATCCTAATAAATAAATACATACATTCCCAGAGAGCATTGCCTGCCTGTCTCTGGACTTCCACTGCATGCACTTGTCACCCCTCCCCCTGGGCAGAGTATCAATTTTCCCCTAGAAGCAAGCTGGTAAGGATATTTATAATTCTTTAACTTATTGACTGGTCCCTTGTATGGGAAGGAACTGCTTTCTCTAGGGGTTATAAAATAATTGCCACTCCTTCTGGAAACCAGTGATGTAGCCAGGCCTAGTATTTTGGATAGGCCCAAAGTTAATTTGGATAGGCCCTTCCTCGGCCCCTCCCCCATCTTCCCAGAGATATTAAAAAAAAATTGCAGGCTTTTTTTCACCTACCCTGCATCCAACATCTCTCTCCCCCATGGCGTCCCAGCATCTGCCCTCCTGTCTCTGAACCCTAACCCCAGGGCCGCCGAGAGGGGGGGACAGGGGGGACAAAAGTCCCCGGGACTCCGGAGGGGGCCCGGCGCCACCGCAGTCCGTCCCGCCTGCCCTCCGTCGCTCCCGGAACTAACCTTAAACGCCTCTTTTCACCACCTTCGCAGCAAGCAGCAGCAGGGCAGGCCACTCCTTCCTTCCCTGTCCCGCCCTCGCCTGACATAACGCCCGTGAGGGTGGGGCACGGAAGGAAGGAGAGGTCTGCCCTGCTGCTGCTTGCTGTGAAGGTGGTGAAAGGAGACGTTTAAGGTTAGTTCAGGGCCCGGCCCGGTAGCGGGTGGAGGGGGGGCCCAGCGACCTCGGGTGGGGGGGGGCCCGGCGGCGACAACGACCTCTGGTGGTGGGGGGCCCGTGGGCGGCCTTGTCCCGGGCCCGGCTCTGGCTCTCGGCGGCCCTGCCTATCCCACCCCTGTGTACCTTATAGGCGTTTTTGGCGCCTGCAATGATTCATTTTGGCTGCTTACACCAGTCCCGCGGCCTTTCATCTTCTGCGTCCTGCCCTCACTGACATTATTGCCTGCTTTCTGTCTGCCGGGACGCAGCAGATGGAAGCCTGCGGGCCAACATAAGCAGCAAAAGTGAATCGCTGAAGGTGCCAGGGACGACTGTAAGGTACACTGGGGAGGGAAGGGATTCAGAGACAGGAGGGCAGATGCTGGGACTCCGTGAAGGAAAGAGGGGAGAGAGCAGTGTGGTGCCGCCGCTGGGTGGGTCTGAGCCAAGAATGGTTGGGCCTCTGCCCACCCGGAACTACACCACTGCCGGAAAGTGGTTTTCCCTGGGGTCTCAAGGGATACAGGAACTGAATGCTGCATCTCTCACCCCTTTACTTGACGACGCATCCTTGAGAGACCACAGTCTGCACTGTAGACGAGGGGTGTCCAGGCCAAAAAGTTTTGTGGTTCAGTTTCTCATGTTTCTTTATAGGATTTTATTTTAATTTTATTCAAGTTTTTTTTTAAATATTTTTTGTTTCAATGTTGTTCAGTGAAATGCATAAATATTGGTGTGTCTTATATCTCTAGCATGCTCTGCACTTTGATTTGTCTCCTCCAGCCAGTGGCGATCCTAGCCGGCATGACACCCGGGGCGGATCGCCGATGCCCCCCCCCGGGGTGCAGCTCCCCCCCCCCGGCGAAATGACACCTCCCCCGGGTGCACGCCGCTGGGGGGGGGTGCCCCGGCGCACGCCTGTCAGCTGAGTTCGCTGACTTCGCTAACTTCGCTGCAGCTCCCTCTGCCCCGGCCGGAACAGGAAGTAACCTGTTCCAGGGCAGAGGGAGCTGCAGCGAAGTTAGCGAACTCAGCTGACAGGCGCGCGCCGCGGCACCCCCCCCTTGGTACGCCACTGCCTCCAGCTCCCCTCTCTTCTTTCTTTGTCTTTTCTTAATCTTATCGTAATCTAGAAATGGATATTTGCGTTTTACCTGTGAGCTCCAGGGCTACTATTTGCTGTAATACGTTATCTGTTGTCTAGTTGTGAGCCCTTGTTTATCTCTGTATGGAAAACTAATAAAAAGAATTGAAAAGAAATAAAATATTTTTTGTTTGTTTAGGGGCAGTGTCATAACTAGTGTGCCCTATCAATCGAATACTGTGCACTATCGCTCAGGAGTGTTCCCTGTTGCTCAAATAGTGCACATTACTGAACAACAGTGTGCATTCTTCTTCACTAGGATGTACTATAAAAGAATAGTGTACAATTTTAGTTTTTTCCCATTGTTTCAGGTTAAGAACAACATGAAACAACACGGGAGATGCCGCTGACTTTCCCCGTCGTTTCAAGTGAATGCACATCTCTACTGTGGACTGCAGTTTAAATGTTTAAAAGCGGTTTTAATGTGAAAATATTTTGCTAGTGTATATGTTTTTCACCATCTGTAATATTTTGATAAGTCTGTTTTTGTAGATAAAATGCACCGTGCTCTGAAGAGTCGGAGAAATAAATTCAGCTGTTTTGGAAGAAACCTGCAGTTCTCTGTGCCTCCGTGCTTCAATACCCACACCTAACCCTCTTAATATGGGCACTCTCACCTGGATCTGGATTTCCATCACCATCCAATCACTTACTGCTCCTTCGGATTTATGCTTATCAAATGCATGTTCTGAACTTTTCTGTGCTGAAGATAAACTGACACACACACCTGACCACTTCTCAGGCATTTTAAAGCCACTTTCAGCGTCGTGTATGTCTAGTAGTGCTACAGGAATAAGAAGGGAGGGCAGTCATTTCAAATGGCTACCGTTTGTGGATAAACATGCCCCCGATTCTAGAAACGTTGCGCACACAAATATAGGTATGTCCCTCATTTGTGCACGCAGTTTAATAGAATTACAAGCCAATTGGTGCCATTAGTTGGCTTTTTAATAAGGAATTATTGGCACTAATTAAATTTAATTGAGACTTAACCTGCTTACAGTTAGGCGCCTAAAATCTGCGCATGACCTGAAAAAGGGCGCAGAAATAGAAGAGTCATGGGTGTTTCATGGAGGATCAGTGGCGTGGTTTTGAATTATACACGTAATTGTAGAATAACGATGTTCCACAAGTAAATTTAGGCGTGGACATCTGCATCACGTTTTCATTGCTGCAAACAGCAGCGCCTAAATTTACGCCTGACCTCTCCACATAAGCGTTAATTACATAAGTACATAAGCACCGCCATACTGGGAAAAGACCAAGGGTCCATCAAGCCCAGCATCCTGTCTCTGACAGCAGCCAATCCAGGCTTCAAGAACCTGCCAAAACAAAAAAAAATTTTTTTAATAATGTTCAATGGACTTTTCCCTCAGGAATCTGTCCAAACCCCCTTTAAATTCCGTAAACCTTAACCAAGTCTCTTTTCAATCAAGGCCTTAACCCTTTTCTGTATGTGGATGATGTCACAATATACATACCTTTCAAATCGAACCCTTCAGAAATCACCAATGTAATAAAAAACAGCTTAAGCATAATGGATACCTGGGCAACGGCATTCAAACTAAAACTCAACAAAGAAAAAACACACTGCCTCATTCTTTCATCCCAACATTTCACAAACCACCCCACAGCCATACACACCCCGGAACATACTCTTCCAATCTCAGACAACCTGAAATTCCTCGGCATTAATATCGACAGCAACCTAACTCTAGAGAACCAAGCCACTGCCACTACAAAGAAAATGTTCCACAGAATGTGGAGATTCAAATGGGTAAGACAATTCTTCCCGAGGGAAACACATGTTGATTATTGCAATGGAATGTATGCGGCTTGCAAAGAACGAATCCTAAGGAAACTACAGACTGCTCAGAATAGGGCAGCCAGGCTTATCTACGGAAAAACTAGATTTGAAAGCGCAAAACCCCTCCGGGAAAAACTACACTGGCTACCAATCACAGAACGTGTCGCTTTCAAGATTTGTACCTTTGTTCACAAAATAATACATGGTCTAGCTCGGAGCTATATGACTGAACTAATCGACTTACCAGTTAGAAACACAATTGAATCAGCCACAACGTACTTAACCCTTCATGTCCCAAGTTGTAAGGGCCTGAAGTACAAATCAACAAACGCGTCAAGTTTCTCCTACATATGCACACAGCTCTGGAATACACTACCAAAACGCCTAAAAACCACGAATAATCAACTAAAATTCCAAAAAAATCTAAAGACTCACCTTTTGAAAAGGCATACCCCACAGAACCGATATAAATATTGAATAATGAAACATAACAATTTAACCAGGAAATGGACAGTACCATAGCCGCCGAGAGGGGGGGAGGGGCAGGGGGGACAAAATTCCCCGGGCCTGGGCCTCCAAGGGGGGCCCGGCGCCGCAGTCCCACCCGCCCTCCGTCGTCGACCGTCTGCCACCGGGCCCCCTGCATTGAAATCACAGCGCCTCTCACTTCCGTGTGAAAGCGCTGCGGGCAGCAGGGCAGCAGATTACCTCCCTTCGGGCCTCCTTCCCTCCCTGTGTCCCGCCCTCATCTGACGTATCTTCCGCGAG
This sequence comes from Microcaecilia unicolor, assembly GCF_901765095.1. Lineage (NCBI taxonomy): Eukaryota > Metazoa > Chordata > Amphibia > Gymnophiona > Siphonopidae > Microcaecilia > Microcaecilia unicolor. Next base: position 344,506,853 of record NC_044035.1, on the reverse strand, counting down.
GGCGGGACACAAGCGCTGCATACAGCGCTTTCACACGGAGGTGAGAGGTGCTGTGATTTCAATGCAGGGGGCCCGGCCTGGTGGCGGACGGAGGGGGGAGCGGCGGCAACCGCGGGGGGGGGGGGGGGGGGGGAAGCGGCAGCGGCGACATCAGGGGGTGGAGTGGGGAGCAGCGGTTTGGACAATTGTTTCAGGCTATTCCAGAACTTGTGGGCGAAAACATGCGAGTTGGAGAGCAAGAGGTTAGATTAAGCAATGGGGATCTTGCACACTTTTCTACTGAGGGTGGTAGAGAATCAATGAGTAAAACAAAAATTGACTTAGATGAGACTTGGCTAAGAAGACTGGAAAGCATGTGCAGGATTTGTACATTATAGTTTCCCATCCTCCATGTAGCCAAGTATGCTAGGATGAAAAATTATTTTGTAACTGTATTTCAAAAAAGCAAAGCTCTTTCGATGTTTCAAGTTACTACGGACACATGCTGTTCATCTTAAGCACCGCTTTCAACAATCTAATTTCTATTTTTTTTCCTTTAAATTATTAGTCTGTGATGACATATTTAAACAATATTTTGTGTCTGATTCAAGTTTGATGGAAACTTAAAATATCAAAAGAAAAGATGAGACTTCAATTTATTTTCCATCTTAATTAATACAGCAACTGGTAATGATACGGGGAAATAAAACCAGCTTAATTGAGTTTCCATAGCAACTAATTGCCTGATTTCCACAAAAACAGAGCATTTCAGGTGGAATCAATCCATGCTAATTTAATTATATACTCTGTAAAGCTTGACGATGGCTTACAATAAACGTATGAAGAAATTCTAATTGCAAATTGCTATGTACCAATTTGATGCCCAGCTCTTTCTCTTTTCGCGCTGTTATTCACTATATGTGGTACAGAATAATAATTCTTGCAGTTTCTACAAGGGCTTGTTACGGTTTCTTGAACAGATATTGAATCAGCAGGTTGCATATCCACAGTGGTCACTAAACAGAAACCCCCCTCGTTCACCTAAAGTTAGCCCAAAAGAAAAGAGAGGTATAACTGTCAGGAAATATCTTTTCACAGAGAGAGTGGTGGATACTTGGAATAACCCTCCTGAGGGAGGTGGTGGGGATGAAAACGGTAATCAAAAACAGCGAAGATGACGCAAAAAACGGGAAAAAACATACAAAAAATAAAGACAAAAAGTAAATAAAAAAGTGAAAAAAGGAAATTAAAAAATTAAAAAATACAAAATTCACGCAAGGGAAGAAAAAACTGTAAGGACAAAATTATAACCAAAAATAGACGACACAAGCAAAATGAAAAAAACTAAATAAATTTATTGAGGTGATATGACTCGACACAGCTGTGTTTCGGCCCAACTGGCCTGCGTCAGGAGTCTGTTACACCATGTATGTATTATCTGGTAATGTCAATCCTTGCACGGTTTGAAAAAAATCGTTATAGAAGACTCTGGTGCAGGAAATGTATGTATATCTCATTAAAAAGCTACAAAGCTACTTGGCGTTCAAACCGTGCACACAGCCTTTTTAAAGGCAGAGTGTCATCGAATAAAGGTGCGTTTAATTGAATACCCTTCAAGGATTGACATTACCAGATAATACATACATGGTGTAACAGACTCCTGACGCAGGCCAGTTGGGCCGAAACACAGCTGTGTCGAGTCATATCACCTCAATAAATTTATTTAGTTTTTTTCATTTTGCTTGTGTCGTCTATTTTTGGTTATAATTTTGTCCTTACAGTTTTTTCTTCCCTTGCGTGAATTTTGTATTTTTTAATTTTTTAATTTCCTTTTTTCACTTTTTTATTTACTTTTTGTCTTTATTTTTTGTATGTTTTTTTCCCGTTTTTGCGTCATCTTCGCTGTTTTTGATTATTGTTTTTTTTTTGCGAAGACTGGTTTCTTCTGTATTTTTGATGGGGATGAAAACGGTAACAGAATTCAAAAAAGCGTGGGATAAACATAGAGGAATCCTGTTCAGAAGCAATGGATCCTCAGAAGCCTAGCAGAGATTGGGTGGCAGAACCAGTGGTTAGGAGTCATGGCTAGTGGTTGGGAGGCGGGGCTAGTGCTGGTCAGACTTCTACGGTCTGTGCCCTGAGAATGGCAGATACAAATCAAGGCCAGGTATACATATAAAGTAGCACATATGAGTTTATCTTGTTGGGCAGACTGGATGAACCATACAGGTCTTTTTCTGCCGTCACTTACTATGTTACTATCCAGCTTATTTTCAAAGGAGAAGGGCGGCCATCTTCCGACACAAATCGGGAGATGGGCGCCCTTCTCCTAATGGCGGCCAAATCGGCATAATCGAAAGCTGATTTTGGCCGGCCTCAGCTGCTTTCCGTCGCAGGGCCAAAGTTCAAAGTTCAAGGGGGCGTGTCGGAAGTGTACCGAAGGCAGCGTACCAAAGGTGATTAAAAGAAGGCCGTGCTCGGCCGATAATGGAAAAAAGAAGGGCGGCCCTCACGAGCATTTGGCCGACTTTACTTGGTCCCTTTTTATTTACAACCAAGCCTTGAAAAGGTGCCCGAACTGACCAGATGACCACTGGAGGTAATCGGGGATCACCTCCCCTTCTCCCCCAGTGGTCACTAACCCCCATAAAAAACAAGTTTAAAAATACTTTTTTGCCAGCCTCTCTGCCAGCCTCAAATGCCATACTCAGGTCCATCGCAGCAGTATACAGGTCCCTGGAGCAGTTTTAGTGAGTGCAGTGCGCTTCAGGCAGGCAGACCCAGGCCCATCCCCCTCAACTGTTACACTTGTGGTGGTAAATGTGAGCCCTTCTAAACCCACCAGAAACCCACTGTACACACATGTAGGCGCCCCCCTTCACCCCTTAGGGCTATGGTAGTGTTGTACAGTTGTGGGTAGTGGGGTTTTTTTTTTTGGGGGGGGGGTTGGGGGATTAGCACACAAGTTAACGGAGCTATGCACCTGGGAGCAATTTGTGAAGTCCACTGCAGTGCCCCCTAGGGTGCCCGGTTTGTGTCCTGGCATGTCAGGGGGACCAGTGCACTACACATGCTGGCTCCTCCCACGATCAAATGGCTTGGATTTGGCCGGTTTTGAGATGGCAGCCATTAGTTTCCATTATCGGCGAAAACCAATGTCGGCCATCTCTAAGGGCGGCCCAAATGTTGAGATTTGGCTGGCCCCGACCGTATTATCAAAACAAAAGATTGCCGCCCATCTTGTTTCGATAATATGGTCGGGTACGCCGCTTTACGGAGCCATCATTAGAGATGGGCGCCCCTGTTAGATTATTCCCCTCCACGTTACTATAACAAAGCCACAACAACAATCTAGGGAATAAGAAAGAACCAGGCACTGGCTGAAGAGTCAACTGAAGTTTATTAAAAGCGACCTTTAATAAAGCGTGCTTGTATAGTCCTACCATGTGTTAATAACATGTTTCGGCAAAAAATTGTCTGCATCAGGGGCATGTTCAGTCTGTAGTATAAGAACATATAACACACCTTAAAACAAAACACCTACCCTCAGATGCTATATAGTGCACCTAAATATCCATGCCAAAATTCAGGCGTATTCTATAACAGCGCGCATAACTTAATTGGCTTAACAAGCTAATCAGCATTGATAACAGCACTTAATCAATAATAAGCACTAACTAGTAATAATTAGAAATTATGTGGACAACTTGCTAAGCATATTCTGTAATGAACTGCGCCTAAATTCTAATGCGTGCAGATCAAAAGGGGCGTGGCTATAGGCAGGGAAATGGGCATTTCGTGGGCATTCCAAAATTTACATGCATAGTTATAGAATATGGCCCCATGCGTGTAAATCTACGTTCAGGGACTTACTCCACCATTTTCATTGGTGTAAATGGAGGCGCATAGTTGTAGGTGCTGGAATATCGTCTAAGCATATCCTACATACCACACCTAAACGTAGGCGCCGCATATAGAATATGCTTAGGCGGAAATGTTTAGCGCACAAATTTTTTAGGGGTCTTATATAGAATCTAGCCCTTAGAGCATAAAGGTTGCTTACGCCGGACTCCTCGAGACCAGCATGAGTTACTCCAAAAACAGTGGAAAAACACTTATTGTGATGAAGTTAGTACCACTAGTAATTACTCACTATTCTGCTATAGTTACGTGTATAAGCGCTAGCAGCGCACTCAGAAGTAACCTGTAACCTGTCGTTGTAAAGTCGTCTATAATATCTGAAGATTGGAGGATGGCCAATGTAATGTCGAATTTTAAAAAGGGTTCCAGGGGTGATCTGGAAAATTGCAGACTGGTAATCCTGACTTCAGTGCTGGGCAAAATAGTGGGAACTATTATAAAGAATAATGTTACAGAACACATGCACAAACATGGTTTAATAGGACAGAGTCAGTATGGATTCAGCCAAGGGAAGACTTGCATCACCAATTTCCTTCATTTCTTGGAAGGCATGTGGAGAAAGGTGAGCCGGTTGATGTGGAGGGGCATACTTGAACAAAAACGTCTATCTCTATGGGCGTTTATCTCCGAGAACGGGTCCGTGAAGGGGCGGACCGAACCGTATTTTCGAAAAAAATAGACGTCCATGTTTTATTCGACAATTTGTGAGCTGGGCGTTTTTGTTTTTCAGTGATAATGGAAAATGAAAGCGCCCAGCTCAAAAACGAATAAATCCAAGGCATTTGTTCGTGGGAGGGGCCAGGATTCGTAGTGCACTGGTCCCCCTCACATGCCAGGACACCAACCGGGCACCCTAGGGGGCACTTTTACAAAAACAAAAAAAAGGTAAAAGAGCTCCCAGGTGCATAGCACCCATCCCTTGGGTGTTGAGCCCCCCAAATCCCCCTCAAAACCCACCGCCCACAAGTCTACACCATTACTATAGCCCTAAGGGGTGAAGGGGGGCACCTACATGTGGGTACAGTGGGTTTGGGGGGCGGTTTGGAGGGCTCCCATTTACCAGCACAAGTGTAACAGGTGGGGGGGATGGGCCTGGGTCCACCTGCCTGAAGTCCACTGCACCCCCTAATAACTGCTCCAGTGACCTGCATACTGCTGCCAGGGAGGTGGGTATGACATTTGAGGGTGAAAATAAAAGTTGTGAAATGGCATATTTTGTGGTGGGAGGGGGTTTGTGACCACTGGGGGAGTCAGGGGAGGTCATCCCCGATTCCCTCCAGTGGTCATCTGGTCATTTAGGGCACTTTTTGGGGCCTTATTCGTGGAAAAACAGGGTCCAGGAAAAGTGCCCTAAATTCTCGCTAAAAACGCATATTTTTCTTCCATTATCAGCGAAAGGCGCCCATCTCTGATCGCCCGATAACCACGCCCCAGTTCCGCCTTCACCACGCCTTCGACACGCCCCCATCAACTTTGTCCGCATCCACGACGGAGTGCAGTTGAAAACGTCCAAATTCGGCTTTCGATTATACCGCTTTATTCGTTTTTCTGAGATAAACGTCTATCTCCCGATTTCGGTCGCAATATAGGCGTTTTTCTTTTCCAATTATAAGCTGGATAGTGTATCTAGATTTTCAGAACGCTTTTGATAAAGTTCCTCATGAGAGACTCCTGAAAAAATGTAAGTCATGGGATAGGAGGCAGTGTTCTGTTGTGGTTAGGAATTGGTTATTGGACAGAAAACAGAGGGTAAGGTTAAATGGTCATTTTCTCAATACAGGAGAGGGAGTAGTGGATTTGCTGCAGGGATCTGTACTGGGACAAGTGTTATTTAACATGTTTATAAATGATCTGGAAATCGGAATGACAAGTGAGGTGATTAAATTTGCAGATGATACAAAACTATTCAAAGTTGTTAAAACACATGCGGGCTGAGAAAAATTGCAGGAAGACCTTAGGAAATTGAAAGACTGGGCATCCAAATGGCAGATGAAATTTAATGTGTAGAAATGTAAAGTGATGCACATTGGGAAGAATAATCGGAATCAGCCAATCACAGCGTGTTTAGCTGTTACTAGTATCAGCTAAACGCGCTGTGATTGGCTGAGAGAGAGACCTGGAGGGAGGGACATCCAAAAAGTTTTGATTTGCGTCCTCGCACGTCCCGATCCTGGGGGAGGGGCGCAAGCTGAAAACTGCTGAGGAAAAGAGTCTGTATCCCCCCCCCCCCCTTCCTGAACATTTAAAAACCACGGCACTTTTGCTTTGCCATCCTTTCTGCACTTAAGGGTTTGAAATGTTGGCTTCAGATGAAAAATCAGCCCCGATGGGAAGAGAGCTTCTTTTTTTAGAGGTAAGGAGAATGCCGGTGGCCTCCCCCACCCCCGATTTGACAGAGCAACTCTCTATACAAATTCAAATGGCCTTAACTCTTTAAAACAGATCAGTCAAGTCCAGAAAAAAAAAAATCCCTAGCTCCTTTTCAATTCCGATTCCCTCACAGCAGCCCCAACGAGAGGTGCAGACCTCCTGTTAGGTTTTCCACGGTGAGGGGATCAGAAAATGGTAGTGCATCTCATTACAATACGATTTATACACATTATAATACTAATTTGCTCATTCCGTTTTCGTTAGCTGCTACCGTGACAGGAAAATGCCCTTTTGTGCATGTCCCTGTTTACTACTTGCCCATTAAACTGGCTAAAACCAGTTTAAAACCCACGTTGCTGGCTCGTTGACTTTAGTGCATCTTCCCCTAGGTGCACTATATAGAATCCAGGGGTTTGTCTACAGTGACACCTAGATCGTTTTCTTGGTACTGACACCTAAGGTGGACCCTAGCATCAGGTAACTACTACTACTACTATTTAGCATTTCTATAGCGCTACAAGGCATACGCAGCGCTGCACAAACATAGAAGAAAGACAGTCCCTGCTCAAAGAGCTTACAATCTGGCCTGATATGCTTAAATCTTCTGTGTAGTGTGTGGTGGCAGCCAAAAAAAAAAAAGCAGACGATGCTAAGAATTACTAAGAAAGGGATAGAAAATAAGACTAAGAATATTATAATGTCTCTATATCGCTCCATGGTACAAGCTCACCTTGAGTATTGTGTTCAATTCTGGTCGCCATATCTCAAAAAAGATATAGCGGAATTAGAAAAGGTTCAAAGAAGACCGACCAAAATCATGGGATGGAACTCCTCTCATATGAGGAAAGGCTAAAGAGTTTAGGGCTCTTCAGCTTGAAAAAGAGACGGCTGATGGATTATATGACTGAGGTCTACAAACTCCTGAGTGGTGCAGAATGAGAAGTTCTGAGAGAAGAGGACATTTCTCTGGTAAGTAAACATTATTTTGCTCTGTGCTTTGGGAACTTAAATATTGGCATTTAAAGGAGGAACTGTAGGTTATTGATAGGCAGAATTTTTTTTTTAAAAACAACACAAAATGAAAAAAATACTTTATCAACTAGGCTCCATACACTTTCCCCCCTAGTTTTACAACTTGAACTTTATACCACAGCATTAACAGCATCTAGCAGCCACAACAGGGCCTAGTCCAGTCTTAAGTGAAAAAAACTAGCTTCCATAGTGTAGAATGCTAGGTATTATTAGGAAAGGAATGGAAAACAAAAATGAGGATGTTATAATGCCTTTGTATCGCACCATGGTGCGACCGCACCTCGAATATTGTGTTCAATTCTGGTCGCTGTATCTCAAAAAAGATATAATGGAATTCGAAAAGGTGCAGAGAAGGGCGATGAAAATGATAAAGGGGATGGGACGACTTCTCTATGAGGAAAGGCTAAAGCGGCTAGGGCTCTTCAGCTTGGAGAAAAGGCAGCTGAGGGGAGATATGATAGAAGTCTATAAAATAATGAGTGGAGTTGAATGGGTAGATGTGAAGCGTCTGTTCACGCTTTCCAAAAATACTAGGACTAGGGGGCATGCGATGAAGCTACAATGTAGTAAATTTAAAACGAATCAGAGAAAATGTTTCTTCACTCAACGTGTAGTTGGACTCTGGAATTTGTTGCCAGAGAATGTGGTAAAGGTGGTTAGCCTAGCGGAGTTTTAAAAAGGTTTGGATGGCTTCCTAAAGAAAAAGTGCATAGACCATTATTAAATGGACATGGGGAAAATCCACTATTTCTGGGATAAGCAGTATAGAATGTTTTGTACTTTTTTGGGATCTTGCCAGGTATTTGTGACCTGGATTGGCCACTGTTGGAAACAGGATGCTGGGCTTGATGGACCTTTGGTCTGTCCCAGTATGGCAATACTTATGTACTTATGTAGTGTAAAACCCTTTTTGCCATAGTTTTAAACTGAAGCTTTCTCTAGAGGTAGACATTTTTCCCATAGTTTTAAACTACAACTGTTTCAAGAGGTAGAAACTTGACAGCCAAAGAACATTAAAAAGAATAGTAGCAAGGCTCAAATTTTGTTCGAAAAGTCAGTTATTTTCTGTTCATTGGCTGCTGTAGAGGTAGCACTGCTACTGACCTGATTAGGTGTTAATTAAGGTGTACATCTGAAGCAGAAAGTCTGCGATGGAATCTGTGGTGACATATAAATTTTAAATAATAAAGGGGACAAGGGGGAATCTTGTGGGACCTCCCCCCCCCCACACACACACACCAAATCCTTCTTTTGTGACCAACCTCCTAAAAATCAAACCCTAAAGCTCCTGCTTTCCAAGAAAGAATGCAGCCACTGAATAACTTTCCTCCTAGTCCCATCTGTGCACAATGCAACATTAAAAGCCCATATCTAACCTTATCAAACACCAAACTCAAATCAATAGAAATCAACCTTTCTCCCCTTATCTAACCAAACATAAACTTGTTCCAACAATGCAGTCGGCATAAATTCCACACCTGATCCCTTCCTAAACCCCACCAATCCAGCACCTAACACTTGTGGTGGCATAAATTGGTGATTTCTTGGAAGAGCGCAATACTTGCGCTTTTCCAAGAAATCACCAATTTGTGCTACCACATCCCTTTCCAATAATTTGGCCATCATTGGCAATTTAGAAGTCGGCCTATATTCCGCACAATCCTCTTCCTACAAGTCTTGCTTCTTTATGATAAGGGTAACCCACTGCCTTTTTTCAATGCCTGCAGCATCATCTCCTGTCTTATGAAGCATTCAAAATACTTGCTATTTGGTCAAGTGAGATGACTGAAATGAAAGGCCGAAATCAGGATTTTAGACTTGCATCCAGGGTAGACATTTGGAAAGGTCTGCATGCATTGCTTTCTAAGGGCCCCTTTTGCCAAGCTGCGGTAAAAGGGGTCTTGTGGTAGCGTCAGCGCATGGATTCACCATACACCCTCTTTTACCGCAGTAAAAGGGGCCCTGCGGTAGTGTCAGCACGTGGATTCGTCATGCAACTGGCTCTGTGGTAAGTTGGCACATGGCGGAGGCCAGAACTATCGCCAACCCAGGCTATCCCGATTTGCTGTGCACCAATGCGGAGGTAGCCCTACCGCCCTTTAGTAAAAGAGTCCCTAAATGCTGGTGACACACCAGGCCTTTAGTCAGACATGATAGACCAGATTCTATATATAGCGCCTAAAATCTCCACGCGGAATAAATTTCCACCTAAGCGTATTCTGTTAGCAGCATCTATATTTAGGCGCAGTATATAGAATACGCTTAGTTGATATCATAGTGCTTAAAACTACGCTTATCCATCTACGCCGAGGGAAATATGTCATAAATGCCGGTGCGTAGATTTAGGCGCACAGGGGCATGTTCTATAACAGTGCATGTAAATTTTGGAACACCTATTTCTCCATCTATAAGCACGCCCATTTTTGGCTGCGCACATTAGACTTTAGGAACAGTGCGTTACAGAATATGCTTAGCGAGCTGTGCGCGTAAATTGTAATTATCGCCAATTGGTGCTCATTATTGCATTATCAACGCTGAGTAGCTTGTTAAGCCAATTAAGTTGCACGCGTTGCTATAGAATATGCTTGGACTTCGGCGCGGAACACTAGGTGCGATATATAGAATCCGGCGCATGTGCAGTGCCATTATGAGACCAATGTTTCTGCCTTTTTGGGCAGTCAGCTTTGGAATGCTCTACCAAGATCCATCCGAACAATTAACGACTATCTACCCTTCAGGAAAATGTTGAAGACACATCTTTTCAAGCAAGCTTTCTCTAATGACCCAACTTAATCCTACTAGCTCACCTACACTACTCTTGCTCTGACACTGACACTGATTCTGACGCCGATTATACCTTGACCTTATCTCCTAATCTCTTTATACTCACCCTCCAATCTTTTCTTCTCCTTCTTTCTATACCATACCCCTCCCAATCTCCTTTCCTCTTACCTATCCTAACCTTGTTTACCTCCCCATATCCAATTCTATTCATATTTTCTTAAACCTTACTATTATTATGTTTATTACAGTTCTAATATTCTTCTTATGGGATTTTTGTAATGTTTTTTTTTTTTACTATGTAAGCCGCGTTAAACCTGCTGTGTGTGGGAAAGCGCGGGATACAAATGTAATAAATAAATAAATAAATAATAGGTATTTGAAAAACTCCAGTAAATTGTGAGATGAACAAAAAAAAAATAGCTGCTTCCCATCATTTTACTCTATATTTCTTTGTGTGACAGGATAGCAGAATTGGGTACTTCGTTGTCAGACTGAACTGTTCTAACCTTGTTTGCCAGAACATTTTATTTTACACTTGGAAGGGATGCTGAAACACATCAAATAGATTCTACTGTGCATTACAGTAAATGCAATCGATTATCAAGTTAAAACATTTGAGTGCTAATATAGTATACACCTTAACCTATTTTTTATTAACAAAAGCCAAACAGATATATTTTTTATCTTCTTTTGCCTTTACGAGTACAGAAATTATGAGACACTTGTGGCATACGTATAGAAGATAGCTGCAATTACTCTGAAGCACTCTCCCCCCCCCCCCCCCCCCCCCCCCGCTTCCATTCTTGTTCCACCACTGCTGCTCATGTATCCGAGTTTTGTGCTGCCTGAAATGGCATTGCATTTTCAATTTACCACACAATCTCTCGTCAGCCCTTTTTCAATCTCTCTAAAGCAGTCGCTGTCGCATCAAATTCTCCTCTTCTCCTCTGATATTAACTGGAATATATTTACTTGTGGGAGAGAAAAAACTCTCAGCTTCCTTTTCTTTTAAGTTATAAGATCCGCAGTATCCAAAAAATATCCTTCATTTATAGCATTTAAGCTGAATATTTTGGTACTAAGGTCAGCTTTTTCTTGATTGGGAAATCCTGTGAATTCACTATAGAACAAGATGCATGGAGAACTTGCTTTGTCGTTTTAGATATATATAAGTGTGATAAAGAATTCTTTGATATCAGAATATTACTGTTATTGATCACCGTAATAATCTTCTTTATTTATGTAAATGAGCCATAAGACCCTCTACAATAATGTTTGTCATTCTCAATGGAAAGCGTATCAAAAGCTATCAGAGTAGAGCGGACTAAATTATGTTCCCCTTCAGGAGTGAACAAAAAAAAAAACCACGCAAGGGTTGGAGGTGCGCTGATTCCCTACGTGAGGAAGATCGCAGAAGACAAGAAGTAGGGAGAGTTGGCTTTTCTCAAATAACGGAGGAGACGTATTGATGGATAAAGAGTCTTTATTACAAAGTATCAAAATCGACTCGACACAGCAGCCGTGTTTTGGCGCCTAGGCGCCTGCCTCAGGAGTCTTATGAAGTATGGCTGATTATGAAAAGAGATATTCTTATCAAATCTCTATACACAAAAGATATCAATCTAACCCTTAGTTAGACAGGATATCTCACCAGACTGCCGAAATAGCTATTGAAGTTAGACAGGAAATCTCACCGGACTACCGAAATAGAAGCTATTTCAGTAGTCCGGTGAGGTTTCCTGTCTAACTTCGGGTTAGATTGATATCTTTTGTGTATAGAGATTTGATAGGAATATCTCTTTTCATAATCAGCCATACTTCATAAGACTCCTGAGGCAGGTGCCTAGGCGCCAAAACACGGCTGCTGTGTTGAGTCAATTTTGATACTTTGTAATAAAGATTCTTTATCCATCAATACGTCTCCTTCGTTGTTTGAGAAGAGCCAACCCTACCCCTTCAGGAGTGACCAGAATGCAGAAATGCTGTCCCGAAGAGCGAGATTCACCACACAATGAGTGAGATGCAGGACCAATGAATTAGGTTTCCACAGATGCATTCAAGGTATACATTTGGAAAGATCTGCATGCATTGCTTTTTAACTGCTGTTGAGGCTCTAGGGCAGTGGTTCTCAACCTATTTTTCAGTCAGGATATACCAGACCTTTAGTTTGACACCGTATAGCAGCTCCTATGAGTTATTATTTTTATATATTATACTAATCTTTTCTATAGCGCTACTAGATGTACGCAGCACTGTACACATTATATGCAGATACTTATTCTGTCCCTAGAGGGCTCACAATCTAAGTTTTTGTACCAGTGGCATAGCCACAGGTGGGCTTGGGTGGGCCAGGGCCCACCCATTTATGGCTCAGGCCCACCCAACAGTAGCACATGTTTAGTGGTAACTGGTGGGAATCCCAAGCTCTGCCGGCTGAAGATTTCCCCCTGATGGTAACGAACATGCTACTCTCCACGACACCGGTACCTGCGCAGGCTCAGTTTTCAGTGCATTCCTACTGCCAGGGTGGAAAGAAGCGTTTTCCCACCAGCTGAGATATTTTTTTAGAGGGGGGGGGGAACACTTGGTGCCCACTCAATTCTTGCCTAGGCCCACCCAAAATCCGTTGTCTGGCTACGCCCCTGTTTTGTACCTGGGGCAATGGAGGGTTAAGTGACTTGCCCAAGGTCACAGGGAGCTGCAGTGGGAATTGAACCCAGGTTGCCAGGATCGAAGCCCGCTACGCTAACCATTAGGCCACTCTTCCACTCTGCAAACATGTTCTGCATCCACAAAAATCCAACCTTCCTCGAACAACAGTGCAGATCAGAACTAAGGGGCCCTTTTACTAAACAGCAACCTGGAACTACCGCCGGCCCAATGCGGCCGCCGGCGGTAGGTCCACCTTGTGCATGCGCCATTTCCGGTGCTATGGAAAATAATTCCATAAGGCCCTGTTTGCTAAGCCGCGGCATAGGTGCATTAGCATTTTTAATGAGCGTTAACCGTGCCTACACAGTTAGCGCACGCTCTAATTGTAGGCATGTTAAAAACACTAACACGCCTTAGTAAACAGGGCCCATAATTTCTAGCATGGTTCTAACCCGTCGGTAATTGGGCAGCCCTACAGTGTTATTGACCTCCCAACATATTTTGGTCCGGAGTTTCTCCTGCTGTAACAAAGCTAGCGCTCGGGGCCCCACAGTGAAGCAGCTAATCCCCAAACTACGGTTCCCAGAAGCCCTTGCAAGCAGCAGAGAGGAGGGTAGCCCCAAAAGGGTGAAATGGATTTCCAACCCCAGCAGCGGAAGCAGTGGCTCAGTGCTAGGGGAGCCAGTTATTCCCTTCCCCTCTAGAGGGAGAAGGGGAGGTGAAGCTCAGTCCCTTAGCTGCATCACCAGTATAACATTCCCTCCAGCTGTGAGAGGAGAGAGAGATTTCCGGGTGGCTCCCAGCCACCAGGAGGGAGAGGAAACTGATGGAGAGAGAAGCTGCCATGGAGTAGGTGGAGGAGGGAAAGGGCCTGCTACTGAAGCTTCCCTGGGGGAGGGGGGGGGGGGAAGTAAGCTGCCATGGAGTGGGAGAATGTAAATGTAGCCCTGTCCAGCACATGAAGGCAGTGTGAGAGGCCACAGGGTTGTGGTGCTGTGAGGTAGGAGGAAAGCTGCCAGCCTTGTTTGGTACAGGGTCCTCCTGGGTGCTGTGAAGAGGACAGGGGCATTAAGTAGTGGTTTCCTTTGAAGAGACTGTTTGTGAAAGGGTTGAATTATTGGGATGTATAGAACAGCAGGCTGAACTTTGACTGAGCCCTTCTGAGGGAGAGGGGAAGGTAGTGCAAAGGAAGTGGGCCTGAACTGTTAAGGAACTGAATGTTGGCTGGAGTTTGGGACCCAGCCTGAACCCTGTTTGTGAACTGCATTCCAGTTTTGAGAGTGGAACTGAATTGAGAATAAAGCACTTTGGTCTTAAGTCCACATGGCAGTCTGGTTCTTTGCTGGAAACCTGTGAGCCCTACAGGACTGGCCCGGCCTCAACCCAGAGTGGAGGAAGTGGACCCCTTTTACACTACCCCTTAAGAAAATGCCCACCCCTCAGTTCAGCTATGAACTTTCTCCGACTCTCTTCATCCACTCACTTATGCTGAGGGCGCAAGTATTTTCCCATTACCTCATAATGTAGCCTTTTAGCTGCCACTGATAAATGTCTTGATCGTTTCTCATCCTCTCCTCACTCTGTGCACCGAGGTGTTTAGAATAATATGCCATAACTCAAGCAAATCTCCACCTGCAACATCCCCTTAATAAAATCCAACATTCTCTCCCAAATATCCACCAGAACTAGCTTAAGTATTATTTTTTTAAACAGATATTAAACAGTAAGCAACAAATGCATTTGTATCGAACAACAGAGAGGCAGTGACACAAAGTAAGCAGCCATCAATCTTAACATAGTAACATAGTAGATGACGGCAGAAAAAGACCTGCACGGTCCATCCAGTCTGCCCAAGAAATGTGCCGCTTTTTTGTGTATACCTTACCTTGATTTGTACTTGTCTTTTTCAGGGCACAGACCGTACAAGTCTGCCCAGCACTATCCCCGCCTCCCAACCACCAGCCCCGCCTCCCACCACCGGCTCTGGCACAGACCGTATAAGTCTGCCCAGCACTATCCCCGCCTTCCAACCACCATCCCCGCCTCCCACCACCGGCTCTGGCACAGACCATATAAGTCTGCCCAGCACTATCCCCGCCTCCCAACCACCAGCCCCGCCTCCCACCACCGGCTCTGGCACAGACCGTATAAGTCTGCCCAGCACTATCCCCGCCTTCCAACCACCATCCCCGCCTCCCACCACCGGCTCTGGCACAGACCATATAAGTCTGCCCAGCACTATCCCCGCCTCCCACTACCGGCTCTGCCACCCAATCTCGGCTAAGCTCCTGAGGATCCATTCCTTCTGAACAGGACTCCTTTATGTTTATCCCACGCATGTTTGAATTCTGTTACCGTTTTCATTTCCACCACCTCCCACAGGAGGGCATTCCAAGCATCCACTACTTTCTCCGTGAAAAAATACTTCCTGACATTTTTCTTGAGTCTGCCCCCCCTTCAATCTCATTTCATGTCCTCTCGTTCTACCGCCTTCGCATCTCCGGAAAAGGTTCGTTTGCGGATTAATACCTTTCAAATATTTGAACGTCTGTATCATATCACACCTGTTTCTCCTTTCCTCCTCCTTTCCTCACCTTCCAAACCTGTGGATCATTTCTGGATCATTTTCAGCTTTTTGTGTGTGATTGTTATACACTTTTCCAGTTTATTTCAGAAATCAATGCATTAAAATTTTGATTAATGTGCAGGATAGACCCTAGTGGTAGGTACTGTGAAACTACTGCTAGAGGTAATCATTTTTCAGTGTAAGCTGCCGGGGCAAGAGCGAGCAAACGTTTGCTCCTGTCCACTGGACCACCTGGGATGGTTAGGTAGGACCTACTGATATGGTTAGGTAGGACCTACTGAGATATGTGTGTGTGGGCGATGGGACTGGCTTCTATTCTTGATGTCATGCCATGTCTGAGAGGGGAGATGGGAATTGGGGGTGGGTGAGGGCTGGGGGAACCTGATATCCTCTCAAGAGGGTCCTTGCCAATATTCAGTTGGGGACCTGATATGTGTCTTAGGGGGTCTTCAGCTGAATATCGGCTGGCTCCTGCATAAGAACTGGCAGTCAACACATGCGCCATAGCCATGGACATTCAGTACTGGTTCTGGACATGGGGCTAAATTAGCCAACAATGATCAGCACTTAAAAAAGTCTTGGCTGACTGTCACCAACTGAGTACTGACTGGTGAATGTATATCCTTGCTTTACAGCCACCACAGCACATCCCAGGGTACCTTTAGCAAATCAGAGGCTGTTGGAATAAGTATAAACAACTTGTGGGGGAGTAGCCTAGTGGTTAGTGCAGTGGACTTTGATCCTGGGGAACTGGGTTCAATTCCCACTGCAGCTCCTTGTGACTCTGGGCAAAACCCCTCCATTTCCCCAGGTACAAATAAATACCTGTATATACTATGTAAACTATATGTAGTTGCAAAAACCACAGAAAGGTGGTATATCAAGTCCCATTTCCTTTCCCTATTTGAAATTCTACATGGAATGTTGCTACTATTGAGATTCTGTTGCTACTATTTGAGATTCTACATGGAATGTTGCTATTCCACTAGCAACATTCCATGTAGAAGCCTGCCCTTGCAGATCAGCTGTGCGGCCGTGTGGCTGATCACGCAGTATAAAGGCAACAACTATTAGGCAAGCTATTAAGATATAAAATTCAATTGATTCACTGCTCCCCAATGCGAGACCACAATTCATAATTCTTCCTCAGGAGGGACATCATACAAACCATGCCAGAAAATTGTATTTTTCAATTAATTGAGTTTTACTTAATTGTTTACTTAGTACTAGTCAAAGCAGAAACAAGTCACACCAATTGAAGTGTTTTTTTTGGTTTTTTTTGCAACTACATTCAAAGTGGTTTACATAGTATATGCAGGTACTTATTTGTATCTGGGGCAATGGAGGGTTCTGACTTGCCCAGAGTCACAAGCAGCTGCAGTATGAATTGAACCCAGTTCCCCAGGATCAGAGTCTGCTGCCTTAACCACTAGGCTACTCCTCCACTAGCAACATTCCATGTAGAAGCCTGCCCTTGCAGATCAGCCTACTCTGATGGACCTGAAGAAGCTGTGTCTGGTTGGAGGACAGATTGAAAGTTAACAGCATTGAAAGTTAACAGTATTCAGCAATTTACTTTGCGGAAGCGATAGATCACTGATCGATTGATGACATCCTATTCAGGAGATTTTCGTTGGAAATGTATGCTCCTGGGACATAGTAGAAAGAGCAGACTTGAAAATATTTTTTTTTATAGGTTAATATTTTTGGTAATAGGTGTTTGTGAATGTATTATTATCTTTAGAAAAAAATATTCTTTTAGTATAACCATAAAGCTAAGCGGTTAGTTGCGTGATTGGGTGATATGAATGAGTAAGGTGTGAAATTATTGGTATAAATAAACATTTTGAAATTGTTTAAGTAATGGTCTGGAGTAACTATGTTTAAATATATTTAACACGAACAGTTGCAAGCAACGAAAAACAGCACCGAGAGCCTTCGTTTCCACAAATAACATCGACCCCGGAGTGTTACAAGGCACAACATTTCTGGACGTTGCATAAGCGATAATCCTGAGGCTGGGTTCATTGTGATTGGCCTTTATCTTTTTGAATGACCTCTGACGCAGGTGCCGTGCACCAAATCATGACCCATATTGGGTTCATGAATTAAAGGCTGATCCCTATTTTGAAGGCTCTTAGTGTTGTTTTCGGTTGCTTGAGTGGTTTGTACTTTGACCCTCTTCGTGTTGCTGTGACTAACATGAATGGTTGACCATGGTCTATAGAACCATGAGGGGAACAGGTACATAAGTATTGACATACTGGGAAAGACCAAAGGTCCATCAAGCCCAGCATCCTGTTTCCAACAGTGGCCAATCCGGATCACAAATACCTGGCAAGATCCCAAAAAAGTACAAAACATTTTATACTGCTTATCCCAGAAATAGTGGATTTTCCCCAAGTCCATTTAATAACGGTCTATGGACTTTTCCTTTAGGAAGCCGTCCAAACCTTTTTAAAACATGGATCAGTTGTTTAATCTTTCAAAAAGGACATAGATCAGGGTACACACCATGAAGTTACAAGTTGTACATTTAAAACAAATATGAGAAACTATTTATTTTTCACTGTATGCATAACTAAACCCTGGAATTAGTTGCCGATGGATGTGGTAAAATCAGTTAATTTTGCTGGGATTAGAAAAGTTTTGGACAAGGTCCTGCAGGAACTAAGGTAGACTTGGGGAAAGCCATTGCTTACCCTTGGGTGAGAAGCATGACATCTGTCCACTTTTGGGGATCCTAACAGGTACTTATGACCTGGTCTGACCTCTGTGGCGGTTTTTATGTTAATTTTGTAAAAGTATGAGCCTTGCAGAACAATATATGTACTTTTCACCATTTTGAGGAAGGGCAATTGCTCAGACTGTTAATTTAATTTATCTGGATTTTGCTCACATCTTTTTCAGTAGTAGCTCAAGGTGAGTTACATTGAGGTTACACTGTGTATTTCTCTGTCCCTAGAGGACTCACAATCTAAGTTTGTACCTGAGGCAGCAGAGGGTTACGTGACTTGCCCAAGATCACAAGGAGCAGCAGTGGGATTTGAAATGAGCACCTCTGGATAGTAAGACCCGTGCTCCAACCACCAGGCTACTCCTCCATTCCTTCATGCATAAACCACTGTTTACTTGAGCAAATGGTTTTGGAAATTGGCTGCTGAAGATTTTCAAAACTGGAAAGAAGACAGCTTGCTCCAGGATCAAAACATTTACAAGAACCATGTCCTGCTTCAGAGAACAGCAAGATGTTTTGGTTGAATGCCAAAAAAACAATCCAACGTGCTAACAGAGAACATAAGGCCGCTCTTAAAAACGTAGCCTTTAGGATTCTCCAAGGTGAAGAAATAACCCTGATGAAACCCAACTACTGCAAAGCTGTTCTGCCCCGCTAAGCAAGAACACTGTATCCATAGGAGAGAGAGAGAGAGACCCCAGCACTGTGCCCCTCTTGGAGGCCCAGGCCCAGGGAATTTTGCCCCTCCCTGTCCCCCCCTCTTGGTGGCCCTGGGACAATGGAGGGTTAACGACTTGTGCAAGAGCTCAAGGAGTGGAAGTGGGATTTGAACTCTGGCTTCCCTGGTTCTCAGTCTGCTGCTCTAACAATTAGGTACAGCTAATCCCTATTACAAGCGTGATTGGTACCTCAGCAATAAACAAGCCAGAAGATCTGAAGCCTGGTGGCCATTTGGCAAACTACCAAAAAAACAAATGATATAGTGCTGGAAAACACCACATCACACAGGAAGATGCTGGACTGAAGAGGTGGGGCCTGACTGCGAGCCAATAATACTGCAAATGCTCTTAGTAACATAGTAACATAGATAGATGACGGCAGAAAAAGACCTGCAGGGTCCATCCAGTCTGCCCAACAAGATAAACTCACATGTGCCATTTTTTGTGTATACCTTACCTTGATTTGTACCTGTCTTTTTCAGGGCACAGACCGTATAAGTCTGCCCAGCACTATCCCCGCCCCGCCTCCCACCACCGGCTCTGGCACAGACCGTATAAGTCTGCCCAGCACTATCCTCACCTCCCAACCACCAGCCCTGCCTCCCACCACCGGCTAAGCTTCTGGGGATCCCTTCCTTCTGAGCAGGATTCCTTTATGTTTATCCCACACATGTTTGAATTCCGTTACCGTTTTCCTCTCCACCACCTCCCGCGGGAGGGCATTCCAAGCATCCCCCACTCTCTCTCCGTGAAAAAATACTTCCTGACATTTTTCTTGAGTCTGCCCCCCTTCAATCTCATTTCATGTCCTCTAGTTCTACCACCTACATTGCATTTTGGTGTTTTTTCTGGAGTGTATAAAGAGCGAATCATACCATCAATAACAGAGGTACTAGGGGGTGGCAGCAGGTAGGGTGTATTCCATGCTGTGTTTAAAATTTCCTCTACTGTCCCTTTACTGTTGACATAGGTGTTGCCCCCAGACCCTAAAGTTTGTAACTTACCCCAGCACACCCATCCCACCCTGCCTTAGTAACCCTGCCCACATTAGGCTTCCCAAACCGTTGAGTCACCAACTGCCTATGGTTTTAGTGACGGGTGGAACAAAATGAAATGAAACATGAAGTTTTATTGCTCATGATACACTGAAACCCTCTGCTCAGTGTGCAGCAGCAGCTAAGAAATCAAATAAAATATTAGGAATTATTAGGAAAGGAATTGAGAAAAAAAAACTCCTGAGATTATAATAATGTCTTTGTATCTATCACTCCATGGTGTGACCTCACCTCGAATACTGTATGCAATTCTGGTCACCGCATCTCAAAAACGATATAGCAGAATTAGAAAAGGTACAGAAAAGTTTTATGAAAATGATAAAGGGGATGGGATAACTTCACAAAGTGAAACTACTAAGTAGTAAATTTAATATAAATTGGAGAAAGTATTTCTTCAGTCAACATATCATGAAACTTGAATTCGTTGCCAGAGAAGTGGTAAAAGCGGGTAGCTCAGCAGGGTTTAAAAAAGATTTGGATAATTTCCTAAAAGGAAAGTCCCTAAGCCATTTTTAAGATAGACTTGGTAAAATCCATTGCTTATTTCTAGGATAAGCTGCATAAAATATGTTTTACTCTCTTGGGATCTTGCCAGGAACTTGTGACTTGAATTGCCCACTGTTGGAAGCAGGATACTGGGCTTGATAGACTTTCCGTCTGTCCCAGTATGGCATTGCTTATGTGTTTATGTTCTTATGAAAATTGCTACTTTGCTTTCAATGAAAGCACATCCTTACTGCTCATTCTATAATAAATAAAGACATTGTTAATGTGTAAACATATATTTTTCTATTCCAAGTGATTTAAACTATGTAATGACATGCATTGAAATGAGACTCATTGTTGGGCTCATTTGCATAAGTCAGTAAAGGTTGAAAGCAGGGCCATGTGTGAAAAGCTCAATCGCTCAATGGTAGGGCCATTGCAGCAGAACTGAACAGGAGCCAAAGTTACAGCCAATTCCTGCTGCTAGGTGTAAGATATAAGAATTCCACAACCAAGGAACAAACACGTCCTGCTGGCTGATGGTCAAACGAATGACTGGCTTGGAAACCAGCACTGCCTTTTTAGGCAGAACGGACATTGTTCTTTATATGGTGTATATTTTTATGATAAAACAGAACATTCCCTACAGGCTTTCTTTACTAACAATTAGTCATCTGAGTTTTCTTCAAAGCTAGAAAAGAACACGCTAACAGGCAGATGATCAAAAGCAAACACCAGCGCTAGAGGCTGTTAGCGCCGGCATTTGCTACCGCCCCATGATCAGAGCCCTCGAGCGCGTGAAACAATGCGCTCGAGGGCTCTTAGTGCAAGTAGCTTACAAATGCATGCTAATCAGCACTTTACGCATTTATCCCCAATGATCAGTGACCCGCACGCCAAAGATTGCATCGCTGGCCGCGACAAACCCTATGCCAGCTCCGAGCTGGCGTTAGGGTTTGCAGATCATTGGGGAGGAATGGTGAACCCTGTCCAGCATGCATTTGCATGCTGGCAGGCCCCCATTCCCACCTACAGCAAACCTGCCAGCGAGGGCAGTTGAGGACATCCAGAATTTGGACGGTTCTGTGATGGGGCAGTTCAGGACGTCCAAAATTTGGACATTTCTGCAATGGGCAGTTAAGGACGTCCAAAATTGGATGTTTCTATGAGAAAGATGTTTCTCATAGAAACATCCAATTTTGGATGTCCTTAACTGCCCATTGCAGAAACGTCCAAAATTTGGACATCCTCTACTGCCCCGTCACAGAAACGTCCACATTTTGGACGTCCTCAACTGCCCCGTCGCTATACCTCCGACACCCCCTTGAAATCTGGCCGTCCCTGCAACAGGGCAGTTGAGGACGTCCATCTTCCGATTTAAAGATGGGCGTCCTTCTCTTTTCATTGGTCTCCAGCCCAGACCTGTCAAACAAGTGCGGGAGGATTGTGCTGAGCGCATGCTCAGGCACAATTCTCCCCCACGTCTACCCCATAATCAGAGATAATTGCGCTGCTTAAATTTGCATGTATTATCTCTGATCATAGGTCTAATAGCGCCCCGCGCTGTTCCAGCGCTATTTTAGAGCGCTGTTTGGAACAGCGCGGGGCTTTTGATCATCTGCCTGCAAGGTACAAATTCTTTCATAAAAGGGCACAATGCTTGAGAAACCACACACGATGCCCAGAAAAAAAAGATGAAAATTTCATATTTACAGTGATTTTTCATACACTGTGCAGTTTTGCGAAAATATTTGCGCAACGCAGCCAGTCTCTATACTAAACACAAAACCATATGGTACATGTTCAGCGCTGTTTACCTGTGCAGGAGAGGCTGCCGTCCCTTTAAATAGTGCTGAGTAGGTTGGGGTCAGATATTCAGAGAATACCAATCAACTCTGACCACTATGGCGCTCTCTGGTTAGCAGTGGCGTAGCTACGGGGGGCCTGGCTCCCCCCCCCAAACAAATTGGCCAGCTAAGGCGTTTGTCCCATGGTGGTCTCACATTGCCTGGCACCCTGTTCTGTTTTCAGGGCCGTGCACACTCGTTTTAATGAAACTGCTGCGGGGGGGGGGGGGGGGGGGGGTGGAGCAGTGACAGTGGGGGAAGGGGCAGAAGTGGTGGCGGGCCAAAATGTGCCCCCCTACCTTGGGCTCTGGCCCCCCTGCTGTCGAGGTCTGGCTACACCCCTGCTGGTTAGTACTGGCATGGTCTAGAAGAGGAGTCGGAATAGGCCCAAAGTTATCCGGGCACTGGCAATATTCATTGCTTGTGCCCGGATAACTAACTGAGGGGCCCTTTTACTAAGGCACGCTGAAGCCTAGGTGCGTCAAATTGGAACTACCGCATGCCCTGGGCAGTAATTCCATTTCTGACGTGCGTCCAAAACACGTGGTAGAAAACTTTTTCTATTTTCTACCGCATGGCGCTTACCCAGCAGTAATCAGCAGTTTACGCACGCTGGCTACTTACTGCCCGGTTAGCGCTTGAGACCTTACAGCCAAGCCAATGGATGGTGGTAAGGTCTCAGGCCGAAAATGGACACGTGCTGTTTTTTTTTAAAATTTATATTTATTAGTATTTAACAATATATCCCAATGAATAAATCTCTCCAAATTGCACCCTTCTCCTCCATCGCTAACTCCAGACTCCGCTCCTTCTATCTCGCCACACCTTATGCCTGGAATAGGCTTCCTGAGCCGTTACGTCTAGCTCCATCCCTGGCTGCCTTCAAATCCGGGCTAAAGGCCTACCTGTTTGATGCTGCTTTCGACTCCTGACTTGTAACTTTTATCTTATCCTTATGTGTCCTTCTGCCTGTCCTTCCCTTATCCTTTTTGGTTCTGTCTGTTTGTCCTGATTTAGATTGTAAGCTCTTTTGAGCAGGGACTGTCTTTCTTCTTCATGTTCAATTGTAAAGCGCTGCGTACGACTGGTAGCGCTATAGAAGTGATTTATAGTAGTAGTAGTAGTAGAAGCCTGCCCTTGCAGATCAGCAACACGGCCGCGCAGGCTTCTGTTTCTGTGAGTCTGACGTCCTGCACGTACGTGCAGGACGTCAGACTCACAGAAACAGAAGCCTGCGTGGCCGTGTTGCTGATCTGCAAGGGCAGGCTTCTACATGGAATGCTGCTAGCGGAATAGCAACATTAACATTCCATCTACAATCTCCAATAGTAGCAACATTCGATTTAGAATCATTCCTATGTGTCCTTCTACTCTTATCCTTATTGGTCCTGTCTGTTTGTCCTGATTTAGATTGTAAGCTCTTTTGAGCAGGGACTGTCTTTCTTCTTCATGTTCAATTGTAAAGCGCTGCGTACGACTGGTAGCGCTATAGAAGTGATTTATAGTAGTAGATTTATAGTAAAACTAATTCAGTTACATATAATAATATACTAAAAAGAAAGAAAAAGAGATTCACTTTTGACCACAATAAACTTTGTAGGATCCAAGAATTTGAAAGAAAGAAAGAAAGAAAAATATATCACTAGATTATTGAATACCCATAAAGCTCTCCCCAGCCTATCACTACAGTGTGCAAATGAGACTATACAATTACATTTATTCCTTCTTTAGCTGCAAGAAATTCCTCTAGTTGCTTGGGTTCAAAAAATTGAAACTGTTTACCCTGAAATAACACAAAACATAAACAAGGAAATTTAAACACAAATTTGGCGCAAGAGGCCAAAATCCTCGGTCGAGAGGCCAAAAAGGCCTTACGCCTTTACTGTGTTTCTTTTGAAAAATCAGGAAATATTCTAACTTTAGAACCCAGAAACTGCGTATCCAAATGTCTAAAAGAAAGTTTCAAAACAGCATTGCGATCCATCTCCAAAGCAAAAGAAACCACCATAGTAGTTCTCTGTGTAATTACTTTCAATGATGATTCCAACAAAGATGTCAGGTTCATACCATCTCCAACTTGACCTTGAGAAGTCTCACCAGAGAATTTCCCCAGTAAATACTGGGCTCGCGTAATAGGAGGTAGTGAATCACCTGACATCCCCACAACTTCAGTTAGATATTTCTTAACCATGTCTACAGGTGAAATAAGAGGCGGCCTAGGAAAGTTGAGCAGTCTCAGATCACGTCTCCTAACTTGATTTTCCAAGTATTCCAACCAACGATGAGCACGGGACGCAGATACAAATCAACCTATGCATCCAATTTTTCTTACTTAAGTACGCAAATGTGGACTGCATTACCAAGGAGTGGTCTAGTGGTTAGGGTGGTGGACTTTGGTCCTGAGGAACTGAGTTTGATTCCCACTTCAGGCACAGGCAGCTCCTTGTGACTCTGGGCAAGTCACTTAACCCTCCATTGCCCCAGGTACAAATAAGTATCTGTATACAATATGTAAGACACATTGAGCCTGCCATGAGTGGGAAAGCGCGGGGTACAAATGTAACAAATAAAAACGAGTGTGAAAACAACGCATGACCATCAAAACTTCAAGCGAACTTTAAAGACCTATCTCTTTTGCAAGGCCGACTCTACTGATTCTACTTGAATGCCTCAACTCTACAATACATTGCAGTGAATATTTTATTTCTTATTTCCTTGTCCCTTATTGTATCCATTTACCCCTACCTTACCTGACCCTTTTTCTAATTGTATTTGTTTAAAACTTACCGTACTTGGCGTCCACCATTACGGTATTTTGTAAGCCACATTGAGCCTGCTAATATGTGGGAAAATGCGGGATACAAATGTTATAAATAAATAAATAAAGTTCTTATCCTTAATTGAAACTGTACCCAATGATTCCCAAGCCTGAAGTTTAGTTTCTAAAGAATTTATTTTAGAAGACTGTTGGGCGGTTTCCTGTGCTTAGAGAACAGCAATTTCAGACAAAACCTTTATATCCGTAGTACTTTTAAAATTAAAAATTTGTAAAGAAGAATGCATCTCAGATGTAAGGTCCCAAAGAGGTATATTTTCAAAGCACTTAGACTTACAAAATTCCACAGCTTACTATGGAACTTTGTAATTCTAAGTGCTTTGAAAATAAGCCCCAATGTGACTCCAATGTCACAACGGCAGGTTTCACAAAAAACCAAGTAGATACATCAGGAGTAAACAAATTGGAAATCTGGAAAACAGTGCTCACTGTTTGTTGAGTAAAAATTTGTGCTGCATTCTGTATTATTAGCTCTTGACCAAAAAACAAATTCTCAGCTGCTACGGATGCGTGCCCACCCTGCTCACCTGGTTCTTAACAGGCCCAACCGTAGCTGCATTACTTCCTGGCTGCGGGGGTGCCACTCGCAAAACAGGGCTTAGGGAAGCCCCGTCTGCACTGCTGACTGACGCCAAAGCGTCAGTTCAGACAGAAGGAGAGGATGCCAATACAGGTCCAACTAAAATCCTGAATCTTTCAAGAGTCATCTGCGTCGGAGCGTGTGTCCCGGTGGGGGTCGAGGGAAACTGCCGCACCTTCCCTCTCCTCTTCGCCATAGCTGAGAAACAAGGAGACGCTTCAGCCAGTGACTTAAGGTAAAATCTGGGAGCTGCTGATGCGATATGTCATTACGACGCCATCTTGGATCCTCCCAGTTGACACGCGCTGGTTTTAATTTTGCCGCACATCCATTTTCAGCCACAACAATAACAAAAAGGCCTTTTTTCGAGGCACGCTTAAAAAAACCGGACCTGCGTGTGTCCAACACATGTGCCTACTACACCAGCAAAGGCCATTATTCTGGACACCTTAGTAAAAGGGTCCCTGAGTAAGTAGGATAGTATGATACACAGAGCTAACTATGAGCCCCTTTTACACACACCTAATGCAGCTATAAAACGGTATGTCACCCAAATATGGGTGTGGATTAGCTAATGATGCTATAAATGGGGCTGAAAATTTGAGTGCGTGCATTTCTCCTGGTGCCTAATGTTCAGCCTCATTTATAGAATCTGGCCCTTTATGTCCTCAGGGCAGGTAAATGGAGGTGTCCAATTGTAGAAATGCCCCCTTAGGGCTAGATTCTATATATGGTACCTAAAAAAATTCAGCGCCGGAAAAAAAAACGCTTAAGAATTATTCTACAAGTATACTACTACTACTTATCATTTCTAAAGGGCTACTAGACGTAGGCAGCGCTGTACACTGGACATAAAGAGACAGTCCCTGCTCGACAGAGCTTACAATTTAATCAGTACAGACAAACAGCACACATAAGGGATAAGGACAAAGAGTGGCAAGATTCCGGAATCCCAAAGAGTAGCAACATTCTGTGCAGAATCCCAAAGAGTAGCAAGATTCCAGAATCCCAAACACTACTACTACTTATCATTTCTATAACGCTACTAGACGTACGCAGCGCCTTACACTTGAATATGAAGACACAGAGCTTATGATCTAATTAGGACAGATAAACAGGACAAACAAGAGATAAGGGAATAAGCTGTGCCTAAAGCTTGGTGCAGTTTATAGAATAGCACTTAAGCGTTATGGTCATGCGTAAATTTAGATGCCACCATTTACACCAGTGAAAACATGGTGCAAGGCATGTGCGGAATACCATCTATATAATAATTGGTCACTCTGCTTCCCTGGATGGCTGGCTGGCTGGGTTAGTAACAGCATGCTGACGTCAGCTCGCCTCCAGCGTTTCCTTCCCTCTCAGTGTCCCGCCCTCACGGAAAGACAAAATGACATCAGAGGAGGGCAGGACACTGAGAGGAAAGGCAAGGGAAGGCTGGAGGTAACACAAGCCTAGCCTGCCGCCGCTGCGACCAGAGGTCAGATGAACGGCTTAAAGGCAGGGCGGCAGGAAGGACAGAATCACTGGCTATGGAGGGACGGGGAGGGGAGAATCGCTGGACATGGATGGGATGGGAAGGCAGGGCAGAGGAGAATCACTGGGCATGGATGGGATGGGAGGCGAGGGGAGAATCGCGGGACATGGATGGGAGGGCAGGGCAGAGGAGAATCGCTGTCCATGGAGGAGAGGCCAGAATCTTGGGACACGGAGGGGAGGGAAGAATCACTGGACATGGGAGGGGAGGGCAGGGGAGAGAGGAGAAGCAAAGGCACACTCCAATGTGGTGTACATCACATTCCTCATTCTACACCCTTCCCAATGATTCCTTATCATCATAGCACATTCGTCCTAACGGTTCCCTTAAAAACATAATCGCCATTACACGATAGCCTTGCTAGCGCCCATTTCATTTTTTAGCGAAACGGGCTTTTTTGCTTGTTATTCTATAATTAACACACATAACTCAAAACTAAGCCCCCATTCTGCCCTGAAATGACCGTGATCGTTCCATTTCTGTGCCACACATAAATTTTAGGCATGGATCCCTTGCCTAGCTTTACACACTTAAGTCCCAATTAAATCTAATTAGTACCAATAACCGCGTGTGAAAGAGCCAATTATTGTCACTCATTGGCTCATTACTCCTTTAAATTGTGCGAACAAAATTGGAACTGCACCTAAATTTGCATGCGCAATTTTTGGTGATCTTTATAGAATCAGGGCGTTAGTGCATAAATGATGATGTATCCTTTGGCACACTGAAGGGTCCTTTTACTAAGGTGCGCTGAAAAATGAGCTGCGTTAATGTAGGTGCGTGTTTTGGGCGTGCACAGATGCATTTTCAACGCGCCTGTAAAAAAGGCCTTTTTAAAAACATTTTTGCTGAAAATGGACATGCGGCAAAATAAAATTGTCCCACGTACATTTTGGGTCTGAGACCTCACCGCCAACCCGTTGACTTAGCGGTAAGGTCTCACACGGTAACCATGCGGTAACAGTCTACGTGTGCAGAATGACAATTACCGCCCATTTGTGCCACACACAGGAAAATAAAAAATTATTTTCCAGCGGGCGTAGCGGATGTGCGTAAAAAATGAAATTACCGCCTGGGCCACGCAGTAGCCGGGCGTAACTCCAAATTGAAGCGTGTACTAAGGGTGGCTTAGTAAAAGGGCCCCTTCCAAGATAAAAGGCCTTATTTTCAAAAGTGGAGTGGAGTGGAGGAATGGCCTAGTGGTTAGGGTGGTGGACTTTGGTCCTGGGGAACTGAGGAACTGAGTTTGATTCCCACTTCAGGCACAGGCAGCTCCTTGTGACTCTGGGCAAGTCACTTAACCCTCCATTGCCCCATGTAAGCTGCATTGAGCCTGCCATGAGTGGGAAAGTGTGGGGTACAAATGTAACAAAAAAAAAAAGACCTTTGCCATAGACAGAAGGAAAGAGAGGGAGAAAGAGAGCGCCATTGCATCCACTGAGAAAATCCAGCAGGGTCATAAATTACTGCTCCAGCCTAACCTTGCTGAACATAAAATTTGTGTTTAATCAAAAACTCTGTACGGAGGATGGAACAATTGCACATGTAGTAGATGTTCATTACCCCTGGGGCCAGATAATATTTGTGTCTCCTTTGGAGAATGACAAGGATATGCTGCTCACAGAAAAAATCCAGTTCATAATATTCCTGCCAGGAAAGATCCTTCACTGTTACAGGTTTCAGCTGCTCCCACGCGTGCAATGATTGTTCTGTACTGAGTACTTGGTTTCACAAGTGCAATGGATATATATTTCTCGTCCAGAGTAATAGAACAGTGTGGCTTGGATACATAGACCTAAGGTCGACAAGTAAACTGTAGGTGAAAACCTTTTATTGAATTTTGATATTATATAAAGTCAGCACAATAACAGATATATTACTTATATCTTATTTTTGACCTTGAAAGGGCATTTTCGAAGTCATTTTCTCAGGTAAGCAGTGGATTACAATACCTCTCGTCTGTCCAGCTAAAAGTATGGGTGAGCTTCCAAAGTGTGCAAGTTTTTACCAAGATGAGGAAGGGCCTCTGTTTATGTTGGGAGCGGGAGGAAACCACGTGTATATTTGAGCAAGTCGTATGAGGGACGTGACTTTGTTATTATTATTTATTGCATTTTTACCCCACATTTTCGCAGGCTCATTAGAGCACCTTAAAAATAGCGCATGCTAAATTGATTTAAAGCACATTAAGGGACCCTTTTACTAAGCTGTGTTAAGCGCTAACCTATGCCTAATACAGCTTAAAATGGCACACCACAGGTCAAGCTCAGGCATCCAGTGGTAACTTTCAAATTAGCAGGTGCTAACTCGCAGACTAGAACACAAATTATTTTGCCATGTAGACTACTGCAACAGAATTTATGCGGGATGCAAAGACCAAATTATAAAGAAACTTCAGACTGCTCAAAACACGGCAGCCAGGCTGAGATTTGGAAAAACGCGATTCGAAAGCGCCAAACCCCTCCGAGAAAAACTGCACTGGCTCCCAATCAAAGAACGTATTGCTTTCAAAATCTGCACCCTGGTTCATAAAATTATCTGCGGCAAAGCCCTGGGATACATGACAGACTTCATAGACCTACCAACCAGAAACACAACAGGATCAACACGAACATACCTAAATCTCCATTACCCAAGCTGCAAAGGACTCAAATACAAATCAACCTATGCATCCAGCTTTTCCTACATAGGCACACACCTAGGGAACTCATTACCAAAAGCCGTGAAAACAACTTATGATCACCTAAACTTCCGGAACTCATTAAAAACTAACCTGTTCAAAAAGGCATACCCTAACGATCCAACTTAAAATGCCTGTACCCTGCAACACAACGAAACCAAAGCTCGCAATGGACATAAATTAACTCTTCCTCTCTACGATTCCCTAATGTGTCTGTACACACGAACCTTATTCTACCAGAACATTATTGTATTGGTTCATACCGGAATTGGCGAACGCCTTTACGGTACTATGTAAATCACATTGAGCCTGCAAATAGGTGGGAAAATGTGGGATACAAATGTAACAAATTAAATAAATAAATTTGTATTTTTGGAGGGAACATGTGGGGAGGGGGGGGGGGGGTCAGAGAGTGGGCATTCATGCTCATGTTTGATTTATTCTTACTGTAAACCACCTTGAGTGACTTCCTTCAATAAGGCGGTCCCAATTCTCAAACATAATTCCACACCTCTAGTATCACCCACACTCCAATCCCTTCTACACATCTCTTACTACTGTCCCACTCTATGCATTTATCCCACTCTATGAAATGATGCCGTCCCTGCGACACTTTGTTCCATACTTTGTATCATCTGTGTGATACATCGTACCATACTTTATAAGCCGCACTGAACCTAATCTATGTAATTATGTCATCTCTTTGATACATTGTTTCCATCCCTGTATTATCTCCATGATACTTTGTACCATACTTTGTAAGCCGCACTGAACCTGCTATTGAGCGGGAAAGAGCGGGCTATAAATGCCACAAATAAATAAATAAAAAATAAACAGATAAATCCTAATGAATAAATAAGCAAACGGTTAACGCATCCACATTAGTGCATGCTGTTTAGTGTAGGAAAACCATGTACACCCTTACCACCTACAGAAACTGGTGTCAGTAAGTGTTCCCGCTTAGAGAATAACTCTTAATGGCCGCGCACCGGCATCATTAGCAAACAGTAATTAATACAAAAAGCTAGAAAATTGGCCATTTTACGGCTGTGATAAAAATGGCCTCAGGTCATGGCAGAAATCTGCATACAGGCGTTCTTCTTATAGCAGTTCAGCAAAAGGACTCATACATTATTAATTAATATGTGTCAAGTCGATTTACATGCATTAAAAAGCTTTAATTGCATTACAGATTTTTTTTTTTTTACTAAAAATGTGTCAAGTGAACTGAAAATCAGGATAAAAATATAACTCAAAAACAAACCCAAACTATCTTCCATGCACATCTCTAATAAGTACTTTGAGGACAGTTCCGTAAAGCGACACCAAAGTAAGGGATCCTTTTACCAAGCTGCGGGAAAAAGGGCCCAGCGCTAGTGGATGATTTCCCCACACGCCAGGGCCCTTTTTACTGCAGAGGGTAAAAAGACCCCAGGCACACATGGCCATGCGGTAAAAGAACTCTTACCGCATAGCCATGCAACAGGTAGCCCTTACCGCCACCCATTGAGGTGGCGATAAGGGCTCCTGTGCTAACCGGGCAGCTCATGGTGATGCCCGGTTACTGCTGGGTTACCGCCACGCAAGCCATTTCCAGGGGGTTTCTTTTTCTCCCGGACATGGCACCAGGGCCGCTGAGAGGCTAGGCCGGGCCCGCAAGGCTGCCCCGCCTCCGCCCCTTGCTGCTGCCGCCCCCCGTCGCTCCCCCGCTGCTGCAGTCCGCGGTCTCACCTGTCTGCCTCCATGGCTCTGGGCCCCCTTCATTCAAAGTGGAAGTCACAGATCGTATCTCTTCTGGACTTCCCTCCCTGTGTCCCGCCCTCGTCTGATGTAACTTCCGGTTTCTGCGAGGTTTCCTGTTTTTTATTATTCTAAAAAATATTTTTGGGAGGCGGTGTGTCATGGATGGCGAATGAGCGTGGAAGTATTCACCAGCCGGTGAACTACAAAGGGCCTGCAGCAGCTCCAACTGATTCAGAATGCTGTAGCAAGACTCATAGAAGGTTGCAAGTGATGTAACCACATCACACCATTTTTGCAAAAACTTCATTGGTATCAGTACAATACAGGGCTAAATTTAAAACTCTATGTCTGATCTTCAAGGCCCTGAAAGGAAATGGCCCCGAGTATCTGAAGAATAGGATGATCCTCCACACACCGCCAAGGACACTAAGGTCCTCCCAAGAACTATCACTAACCACACCCTCTCCAAAGGGCATTACACAATGTGATACCCCCAAGCAAGCCTTCTCCAGAGTAGCCCCCACACTCTGGAATGCATTGACTGAAAGGCTCCACTTAACACAAGATTATCTCTACTTCAGGAAGCAGGTGAAAGCTTGGTTCTTCAACCAGGCTTTTAATGGAAGTAGTAACTAACTTCTTAGTCTCACACACACACACAAGGAGTGACACGGGGTGCACATACTGCAGCAGGACATGTTTATCCACCTCTACCCTAGCTGAGATAACATTTTATCAGCTCTCTGACCTCGTGTTTAACTTTCTTTAAATGAGTAGGATAAACATAAAGGAATCCTGCTCAGAAGGAATGGATCCTCAGAAGCTTAGCGGAGATTAGGAGGCAGAGCTGGGGAGGGGGGGGGGGGGGGGGGGGGGGTTAGTGGGTGGGAAGCGGGGCTAGTGCTGGGCAGACTTCTACGGTCTGTGTCCTGAAAATGGCAGATACAAATTAAAGTCAGGTATACACATAAAGTAGCACATATGAGTTTATCTTGTTGGGCAGACTGGATGGACCGTGCAGGTCTTTCTCTGCCGTCATCTACTATGTTGCTAGTTACTATGTAGTCACCTTACTTTCTAATTTCTCTTACTCTCTTCCATTTATATGTTTGCTTATACCCTCAGCTGCCTATTAAAATGTTCTATTATTTATTGTGTTGATATTGTAAGTAGTATACTATCCTGCTTATAATCGAACGAGAAAAACGCCCAAGTTCCGACCTAAATCGGGAGATGGACGTTTATCTCACAAAAATGAATAACACGGTATAATCGAAAGCCAAACTTGGACGTTTTCAACTGCACTCCATCGCGGAAGCGTACAAAGTTGACGGGGGCGTGTCGGAGACGTGGTGAAGGCGGGACTGGGGCATGGTTATCACCCGAAAAGAGATGGGCGCCTTTCGTCGATAATGGAAAAAAAGTATGCGTTTGTAGCTAGAATTTAGGGCACTTTTCCTGGACCCTGTTTTTTCACGAATAAGGCCCCCAAAAGTGCCCTAAATGACCAGATTACCACCAGAGGGAATCGGGGATGACCTCCCCTGACTCCCCCCAGTGGTCACTAACCCCCTCCCACCACAAAAAATGATGTTTCACAACTTTTTATTTTCACCCTCAAATGTCATACCCACCTCCCTGGCAGCAGTATGCAGGTCCCTGGAGCAGTTGTTAGGGGGTGCAGTGGACTTCAGGCAGGTGGACCCAGGCCCATCCCCCCCCCCACCTGTTACAATTGTGCTGCTTAATGCTTAGTCGTCCAACCCCCTCAAACCCACTGTACCCACATGTAGGTGCCCCCCCTTCACCCCTTAGGGCTATAGTAATGGTGTAGTGTTGTGGGCAGTGGGTTTTGAGGGGGATTTGGGGGGCTCAACACACAAGGGAAGGGTGCTATGCACCTGGGAGCTCTTTTACCTTTTTTTTTGTTTTTGTAAAAGTGCCCCCTAGGGTGCCCGGTTGGTGTCCTGGCATGTGAGGGGGACCAGTGCACTACGAATCCTGGTCCCTCCCACAAACAAATGCCTTCGATTTATTCGTTTTTGAGCCGGGCGCTTTCATTTTCCATTATCACTGAAAAACAAAAACGCCCAGCTCACAAATTGTCGAATAAAACATGGACGTCTATTTTTTTTCAAAAATACGGTTCGGTCCGCCCCTTCACGGACCCGTTCTCGGAGATAAACGCCCATGGAGATAGACGTTTTCGTTCGATTATGCCCCTCCAGGCCATACTTTGAATTATTTGAATATTTTTACTGCTGTAATTGCCTATTGCTCATGTTTGATCTATTCTTACTGTACAACGCCTTGAGTGAATTCCTTCAAAAAGGCGGTAAATAAATCCTAATAAATAAATAAAATAAATAAAACATTATCCCATAACCTGCCTATAAAATGTCCAAAAAAGTGTTCTGTTAAAGCTGAGGTTAGCACTTGGAAAAGTCCCACGTTAGAACGTGTTATGCGCCTTTGCAATCTCTTTTCTTTATGTATCACAGGGCCCTCTGGATGCCTAGAAAGAGTAAATTGTCTGGGTCTTCTAGACGTGATTTGTTTTGGTCCTGTAACCAGGGGCGTAGCTACGGGTGGGCCTGGGTGGGCCCAGGCCCACCCAATTTCAGTCCAGGCCCGCCCAGCGCCAGCTCCCATTGCCGGCCACTGCTGCTTTTCCTGATGAGCAGCAGTGGCCGGCGCTACAAAAAGAAGAAGCGCTCAGCTGACTGAGCTGAGCGCCAACGCATCGCTAAGGAAGAGAAAAAAATGTTTTAAAAAAATGCGGCACCGCAGGCAGCCTCGAAGCATTGGCTGCTGGCTCTGTGCAGGCTCCTCCCGTCTCTTACATACTGCCCCTGTAGCGAAGCAGGGGCAGTGACGTAAGAGACGGAAGGAGCCTGCAGAGCCAGCAGCCAATGGTTCGAGGCTGCCTGCGGTGCCGCGTTTTTTTTTTAAACATTTTTTTCTCTTCCTTAGCGACCCGTTGGCGCTCAGCTCAGTCAGCTGAGCGCTTCTTCTTTTTGTAGCGCCGGCCACTGCTGCTCATCAGGAAAAGCAGCAGTGGCCGGCAATGGGAGCTGGGGCTGGTGGGCCTGAATGGGAGAGGGAAAATGGATGGCAGGATGGGGGGAGAAAGAGGGAAAATGGAAGGATGGGGAGAGAAAGAGGGAAAACAGATGGGAGGATGGCAGAGAAAGAGGGGAAACGGAAGGATGGGGAGAGAAAGAGGGAAAACAGATGGGAGGATGGCAGAGAAAGAGGGGAAACGGATGGATGGGGAGAGAAAGAGGGAAAACAGATGGCAGGATGGGGAGAAAGAGGGAAAATGGAAGGATGGCGAGAAAGAGGGAAAACAGATGGCAGGATGGGGAGAAAGAGGGAAAACAGATGGGAGGATGGCAGAGAAAGAGGGAAAACAGATGGGAGGATGGCAGAGAAAGAGGGAAAACGGAAGGATGGGGAGAGAAAGAGGGAAAACAGATGGGAGGATGGCAGAGAAAGAGGGGAAACGGATGGATGGGGAGAGAAAGAGGGGAAACAGATGGCAGGATGGGGAGAAAGAGGGAAAATGGAAGGATGGCGAGAGAAAGAGGGAAAACAGATGGGAGGATGGCAGAGAAAGAGGGAAAACGGAAGGATGGGGAGAGAAAGAGGGAAAACAGATGGGAGGATGGCAGAGAAAGAGGGAAAATGGAAGGATGTGGAGAGAAAGAGGGAAGACGCTGGATGGAAGGGTAGGGAGAAAGAGGTGACACTGGATGGAAGGATGCAGAAAGAAAGAGGGGAGACTATTGGAAGGATGGGGAGAGAGAGGGGAGACACTGGAAGGATGGGGAGAGAAAGAGGAGAGGCTGCATGGAAAGGGGGAGTAGTGAAAGATTGGAGAATAAGAGGAAGGGGCATGGGGAGAACAAGGGTGAGAAAAAGATGAAAAGCCATAAGTAGATGAAGGAAATTAAAGAATGGATAGTAAGAATGAATTAAATCTGGACACAGAGAGAGGCAGAAAAATATTGAAGAAAGCAAAGAAAAAGGAGAGAAAAATGACAAATGGCCAGGAAACCCTGGCAGAAGAGTTAAGCGAAAACGAAGGAAAGCAGAATCTAGAGACTGGGAGCAACACAATGAGAAAAAGTAAATGGCCATACAACAAAGGTAAAGAAAATAATTTTATTTTTAATTTAGGATAAAGTAACATGGTGTTAATAAAGTGTCAGAGACCAATACTTCCTTCCTTAGGTCAGGAGAGGATACCGTAACAGCATTATACTGACCTGAGGCAGGAGGTTTTGGTCTCTGAAAGCTCACTGAAAAGGATTAGGCTATTAAATATATTGTCTGAAATCTGATGCACTGAACAGCACTTTACCCTGTGTGACAAATGCATCTGAGTGTGACTACATTTTGCTGGGGGGGGGGGGGGGGGGTAGAGAGAAAATTTTGTGCCCACCCACTTTGGGTTCAGGCCCACCCAAAATTGGCAGTCTGGCTACGCCACTGCCTGTAACAACAAAACTGGAACTCTTATACACCTCCTATTCGAATGTCCCCATCTTGCAATATTTTGGTCCGATGTCTGGGAACAATTGCAAGAGTTTTGTGGTTTCCAAAAATCTTTTTTGCCTAAATATGTAATATGGAAATCCGTATGTATCTCATTTCTCTTTACAAAAAATGACAAGTTATTGTTTGACTTTTTGGTCTCAGTTGCACCGAAACTGATCATCTCGCACTGGAAAGATAATTCCCACCTAAATGTGGTGGTTTAGTGGAATTGGATTCCGCTATATAAAAAAATATGAGCAATCTACAGTAATTTCCAGGCTTGGTCATAAAACTGCTATTCAAAAATGGAAATCTTTAGACCTTATTCTCTCCTCTATGGACTAATTTTACGACTTATTATTATTATTAACATTTGTATAGTGCTACCAGATGCACGCAGCGCTGAACATCCAACATAGAGAGACAGTCCCTGCTCAGAGAGCTTACAATCTAAAAATAATACAGACAGACAAGACAATTAAGGACAAGGGAAGTACTGGGTGAGAAGGAACAAGGGGAGGGCAAATTGAGTAGTGGTTAGGAGCCAAAACATTCCATCTAGAATCTCCAATAGTAGCAACATTCCGTGTAGAATCTCAAATAGTAGCAACATTCCGTGTAGAATCTCCAACAGTAGCCAACATTCCATGTTCCACTGCACTAACCACTAGGCTACTCCTCCACTAGCAACATTCCCTGTAGAAGCCTGCCCTTGCAGATGAGCAATGCGGCCGCGCAGGCTTCTGTTTCTGTGAGTCTGACGTCCTGCACGTACGTGCAGGACGTCAGACTCACAGAAACAGAAGCCTGCGCGGCCGCATTGCTCATCTGCAAGGGCAGGCTTCTACATGGAATGTTATTATTATTAACATTTACATAGCGCTACCAGACGCACGCAGCGCTGAACACCTGACACAGAGAGAGAGTCCCTGCTCGATAGAGCTTACAATCTAAAAAATACAGACAGACAAGACAATTAAGGGCGAGGAAAGTACTGGGTGAGAAGGAACAAGGGGAGGGCAAATTGAGTAGTGGCTAGGAGCCAAAAGCAGTGGTGAAAAGGTGGGTTTTTAGCATAGATTTGAAAACAGGTAGAGATGGAGCTAGGCGTACAGGCTCAGGAAGTCTATTCCAGGCTTAAGGTGCTGCGAGAGAAAAGGAGCGAAGCCTGGAGTTAGCAGTGGAGGAGAAGGGGGATGACAAGAAAGATTTGTCCAGTGATTGGAGTTCACGGGGAGGAATGTAGGGAGAGATGAGAGTGGAGAGGTAATGGGGGGGGGGGGGGGGGGGCTGCAGAGTGGATGCATTTGAGGTCAGTAAGAGAAGTTTGAACTGTATGCGGAAGCGGACAGGGAGCCAGTGAAGTGACTTGAGGAGTGGGCTAGTGCGGGTATAACGATTTTGGCGGAAAATAAGTCGTGCTGCAGAATTTTGGACAGACTGGAGAGGAGAGAGATGGCTGAGAGGAAGACCAGTGAGAAGTAAATTGAATTCGGCTTTGTGTATTGTATTGTGTGCTTTATTCTGTTGCACTGCCTTTTTGGCTGGCTGTATCTTTAATATCTAATAAAACTGTTAAAAAAAGGGCCTTATAATGAAAAAAAAAAGTTTATACAATTACCTCTTAACAAGCATATGGGGTTACTAAAAATTATCCCCTGATTTACAGAGGATAATCTTTAAAAATAGAGAGAAATTATTCCTAGGTTTTAAGATTCAATTATTTCCTGATGTATCAAGAGATACCCAGTGTAGACGTAAGCAGTTTCTTCTGCTGAAACCTAGGGTTTTACAAATAGGCGGAACTTTTTTTCTAAGATACCCATGCAAATGTATCATTAGATATAAAGATGTAAAATATGTTTTCTTTGAATCATCTCACTTGTCAGCATTTTTGGCAACTAAGAGAACAACAGGAGAACGAATAGGCTCTGCGTAAAGTAAATAACTAGCTCACGTACTTCCGTTAAAATATACCCTTTAATTTTTGCCTATTTTTCCCTCTTTACTAAGTCTTGGATCCAATATTGTGGACTTGAGTGTAATTATATGTTCCTTTTCTCTTTTTTTTTTTTTTTTTGAGAATCTCCTTGTAAAAGATTATCCTGCTTATTTTCGAAAGAGAAGGGCGCCCATCTTCCGACACAAATCGGGAGATGGGTGTCCTTCTCCCAAGGTCAACTAAATCGGCATAATCAAAAGCCGATCCTTAACTGCTTTCCGTCGCGGGGACGACCAAAGGTCCAGGGGGCGTGACGGCAGCGTACCGAAGGTGGGACAGGGCATAGTTAAGAGATGGTTGTCCTTGGCCGATAATTGAAAAAAGAAGGGCGTCCCTGAGAACACTTGGCCGACTTTACTTGTTCCATTTGTTTTCATGACCAAGCCTCAAAAAGGTGCCCAAACTGACCAGATGACCACCAGAGGGAATAGGGGATCACCTCCCCTGACTCCCCCAGTGGTCACTAACCCCCTCCCACCCTCAAAAAAACTACTTTAAAAGCTTTTTTTGCCAG
Organism: Microcaecilia unicolor; assembly: GCF_901765095.1. Lineage (NCBI taxonomy): Eukaryota > Metazoa > Chordata > Amphibia > Gymnophiona > Siphonopidae > Microcaecilia > Microcaecilia unicolor. The sequence continues at coordinate 344,468,250 of NC_044035.1, read as the reverse complement.
CCTCTATGCCAGCCTCAAATGCCATACTCAGGTCCATCGCAGCAGTATACAGGTACCTGGAGCAGTTGTAGTGGGTGCAGTGTACTTCAGGTAGGTGGACCCAGGCCCATCCCCCCTACCTGTTACACTTGTGGTGGTAAATGTGAGCCCTCCAAAACTCACCACAAACCCACTGTACCCACATCTAGATGCCCCCCTTCATCCCTAAGGGCTATGGTAGTGGTGTACAGTTGTGGGGAGTGGGTTTGAGGGGCTCAGCACCCACAGTATGGGAGCTATGCACCTGGGAGCAATTTTTGAAGTCCACTGCAGTGCCCCCTAGGGTGCCCGGTTGGTGTCCTGGGATGTGAGGGGGATCAGTGCACTAGGAATGCTGGCTCCTCCCACGACCAAATGGCTTGGATTTGGTCGTTTTTGAGATGGGCGTCATCGGTTTCCATTATCGGCGAAAACCGAGTTCGCCCATCTCTAAGGTCGGCGATCTCAACATTTAGGTCGACCTAAATGTTGAGATTTGAGCGTCCCCAACCATATTATCGAAACGAAAGATGGACGCCCATCTTGTTTCGATAATACTGGATGCCCCGCCCCTTCTCTGGACATCCTTAGAGATGGGCGCCCAGTTCGATTATGCCCCGCCACGTTACCTGTAGACAGTGCCGTAGTGAGGGCTAATGGCACCCGGGGCGGGTCGCCACTGTGCACCCCCCCCCCCCCCGGGTGCAGCACGGCGTGACCCCCCCTCTGCGGCCCCCCCCCCCCCCCGGAGGGCAACCCCCCCACGGACCGCATTCTTACCTGCGGGAGGGCCGATCCGCCCCAACTGCACGTCACTCGGAGCTGCGTCGGCCCCGCTGGTTCCCTGCTCTCTCTGCCCCGGAACAGGAAGTAACCTGTTCCGGGGAAGAGGGAGCAGGGAACCAGCGGGGCCGGCACCCCCCGAGCGCGTGCACCCGTGGCGGACCGCCCCTCCCGCCCCCCCCCCCCCATTCCTACGCCACTGCCTGTAGATACAGTTTTCTGTACAAGTGACATCGCTCGGATTTAATTTGTTAAAATTCCATAAATAAATAAAAGACTAATCCTGAATTTCTACCTAGCCAGCGTGAAACCTAGTAAATGCATTATCATAAATCAGCACTTACCGTCGTCTATTGCTAGAAACTCTGCAGTGTAAGTATTGTTGTGGACAAAGGGGGATTCCCGATCCAGATGGGTGGCCGTGTAGACGGTACCGTTCGCTGTGTTAATAGTGAGCCAGTTCGCTGGGTCCTTGTGTATAGAATACCTAAACAAAATGTGTAAGACGTCAGTAATCATTAAGACAACGGACAGGAGATGCTTAACAAAGTAATAGGACATTGATATGCAGTTCGATGCTTAAACCCATATTTATGAACCTGCTAATATAAGCTCAGGGGCCGATGCTCACTCTACCGCAAAATTAGAGCAAAAAATAGCCACGGCATGCTCAATCTAAAGAGTATGCAAATTACTGTCTCATTAAAATTGTGGTAGTAATCTGCAGCTTAGAGCTAAATGTAAACTTCCCTTTCAGTGCCTGAGCGGTGATTGGCTCAGGCACCTATAGGAAATTTTACAGTTTAAAACCCACATTCTGCGACATGCTTACCCCCAACCTTCCACCTCTTCCCACCACCCCCAAAAATATCCCTAGTGTCTAGTGGCAGCCTCCGTGACCCCTTCTTCTGACCTGACCCAGCGCCCCCCTTATTCCCTTCAAACACTAAAAAAAAAAAAAAAAAAAAAAAGATTCCCAGGTGGTCTAATGGTCCCTCTCCCTCCCTCTCTGCCTCACAAATTCCCTGGTAGTCTAGGGTCTTCTCCATCCTCTTCCCCACTCCTTAAAAAAAAAACTCCCTAGTAATCTAGTGGTCCCCTTTACCCTGCGACCACAACTTAAGCCCTGCCAACCCCGTATCTTGAAGGAGGCAGGAGCAATGCCCGCTTGCTCCTGCCTCCGGGTTCTGTCATCTGCAAAATGACAGCATCCTGCCCCACACGATGCATCCTGGGAGAAATTCACTTATTTGAGCGACAGGCCCTGCCTTGTGGATTCCAGGATGCACTTATCAGGGCATGGTGCAACCAGTTTGTAGATAATGACTCCCAGAGGCAGGGGCGTAGCTAGGTGGGGCCACGGGGGTATGGGCCGCCACAGATTTAGTCCTGGCCCCCTCTACTTTCGACCCCCCCGTCACTTTTGACCTGCTGCCGCCACCGCAAGGTACCTTTGCTGGGGAGGGTCCCTAACCCCCACCAGCCTTAGTCTTCTTCCGCACCGGTCTCTGGCACATTCGCTGATCTGTGTTGTGAGTCCTGATGACGTCCAGCACGTCCTGCACGTTCCTTTAAGTGAAACGCAGGATGTGCAGGACGTCAGGACTCACAGCACAGATCAGCGAACGCACCAGAGACCGGCGCTGAAGAAGACTAAGGCTGGGGGGGTTGAGGACCCCCACCAGCAAAGGTACCTTATGGCAGTGGGGGGGGGGGTCGAAAGTGGCGTAGGGGGGTCAGCGGGCTAAAATGTCCCCCCCCCACCTTGGGCTCTGGACCCCCCTCCCGCTGAGGTCTGGCTACGCCCCTGCCCAGAGGGCATCATTCTTGCTTCCTTCCAGGTACAGAATCGGGGGAGGTGGGGGCACTAGACTACCAGGGAGGTTTTTTTAATGGGGCTGAAGGGGAGGAGGGAAAAGACTAGTAAACTGCCAGAGAGGGGGCATGGGGGCCGTTAGAACACCCAGGAATCTTTTTGATTTAACATCTGGGGAGTGGGAGGGGAAGCAGACCAGGCTCAGCTCAAGGGGGGGGGGGGGAGGGTCAATGCAGAAAGCAGTCCAGGACAGGGTATTCGACACACTAAATGCACATGAAAACCTTTTTTTTTTTTTTTAAATAGCATGGCTGCAAGGTGGATAATAACAGCATTAGCATACATATAAATTTTAATGTGGTCTGCAGTAAAGGTTTCAGCGTGCGTTAATACCCACATGAAACCATTTGAGCATTCGGTGCACGATAATGTGCTTGCAAACCCAGCGTTAACCACATGTTAAACCTGGCTGTAGTTTTGAACCCCTCGGTGTGTAGCAGTTACCGTAGGCCCTACCAACCTGTGGGATCCGAGTACCGCAGATCAGTAAATCCCATGGTAATTTACCTCAAAATACTCGGACTAGGAATTAACACGCTCCAGGCCATAGTAACACGGTGTGGTTGTGAAGGATCTGGCTTGCTGTAAAAAGAAAAATGAACCAAAACAACAAGAGGGAAAAAAAAGATGATACCTTTTTTATTGGATGAGCTTAATACATGTTTCAAAGGCTAGAACCTCCTGATACTGCCCTGACCTTAGAAAGAAGGTTCTAGTCTTCAAAAACCAGTCGGAAAATGTATAGTTAGTCTAATTAAAATAAAGTATCATCTTATTTCTCTTGTTGTTTTTTTTGCTTCATTTCTATTTATTAACCTTTAAAGTGCACGAACATATATTCATCCTCCTTTTTCTGGAGCCATATGGTAACCCTACACTAACAAGGCAACTACACTAGTTTATCCAAGATATAAAACACAGAATGTCCCTTGTCCAAGTAACTCCAGATGCTATGGTGCAGTGTTCTTCAATGGCGGCCCCTGGAGACCTCTGGGGAGGTCTCATGATCTTTCTATTCCTTTTATTCTGCTACTCTGCCTCTCTATCCAGGCTGAGGACAGAAAAGAGAAAGTGGATGGGGGGCAGAGCCACATGGTCGAAGGACAATGCATTTCTCAACAGACAAAAGAGAATGCATTTGGAAACACTGACAACCTTGAGGATCCCCCAATAAAGTTTGAAGGTGGGCTAGTGGGGATGTGTGTCATTGACACACACTGCTCAGCAGTGTCATGGGACCACATGGGAACATATCTGGTGGCCCTCTTTCAGCTCATAGAATCCAAAGTGGCCCCAGCATCAAAATTAAGACCATTGGTATAGTGGTACATGTGAAAGACCCTTCCTTCCCCACATCTCCAACCAATTGACAATTATCTATGGCGATGCCCCGAGTTATATGGCTGATCTCATACCAACCAGAAACACTATTAGAACATCACGAACATACCTAAATCTTCAGTACCCCAGCTGCAAGGGACTCAAGTACAAATCAATTTACGGATCCAGCTTCTCCTATATAAGCATGCAACTATGGAACGCATTACCGAAAGCCATAAAGACAACGCAGGATCACCTCAATTTCCGGAAATCACTAAAGACCGATCTGTTCGAAAAGGCATACACTACTGATCCAACAAGTAACTGAACTCAGCAACACAACGAAGCCATAACCTCCAATGAACAATGTATCACTCTTCCCTTGATTCTCTAATGTTCTGTAACAAAATCACTCTGTATTTGTTTCATCACCGGAGGTGGCTAGCACTTCACGGTACTATGCAAGTCACATTGAGCCTGCAAAGAGGTGGGAAATGTGGGGTACAAATGCAACAAACAAACAAACAAAATAAATAAATTATAAAAATAAGCTTTGCCCCCTTTGAAAGAGCACAAAGGACCCCTGACCTTAAAACCTCTCCACCCATATCAAGGAAATAAAGAAGACTGGGAGTCATACTCTCATTTCAGAAGGCCCACCTCCTATGCAAGAAATAAATTCCCAGAATCTTGCACAGTTAATCTGTTTTGGGTTTGGTTTTTTTGGAGGGTGGGGGAGGGAGAGATTACACACTTCCAGTGGTGAAGCAGCTGCCCCTAGGCAGCTGACTATTCTGTCCATGGGAAATCTTTCCCCTTTATCCTGGCGTTCAAGCTAGGTATGTATGACTGAATATATGCATAAAGAGAACTGGTTAAATTTACCTGGCTATTTTTCTCTGCCGATTTCTGAAAACCATCCCTGTAACCATTGCAGATGTTTGCCTTTATGAGTCGCGTGACAGGACCTAAATATTCAAAACACCTGAGGTAGAAGCTTGTTACCAAAGTGATAACCTGCACGGTCATGAGTTCCCTCCATTAACAATCAAAAGAGCTTCTAAGTGCGGCTGGAAAAGCTTCCTATCTATGTTACATCTAATGAAGTCCAGGAGGAAATTCTCTTTGGCACAATGCAAGCACTATGGTGAGCGTTTGTAGTAAATCTGAGAGACTGAGGTCAAACTAGACAAACTCTGGCTTAGGAGGGACGTTCGTTACTATCATAGGGGCCCTTTTACTAAGGCACGTTGAAAAATGGCTTGTGGTAGTGTAGGCGCGGGTTTTGGGCGCACACCGATCCATTTTTTACCGGGAGGAGAAGGAACAGAAGGGGGGGGGGGGGCTAAAAAAAGAATTATAAAATTTTATGGGTGCCAGTTGATAATTCAGTTCTGACACCCACATAGATAACCAGCCAAATTTAAGACCGGTTTTCAACTGTCCTCAATTCGCCCACTCAGCTAGCAGCACTGAATATTGCCAACATCTGCAAAGCTGGCGGCTCCTCCCCCTGTACCTCCCCCTGTACTAGGACTAGGGGACATGCGGGTAGTCGAGAGCTGATATTCAGCGGCACTGCCCGGTGAAGTGCCGCTGAACATTGGCGGTTGGGCGGCTCCAAGTGATTTAAGCGGGCAGAAGCCTCTCCTGCCCACTTGAATCTCGGGCGGCTGAGTGCTATTCTTCAAGGGTGCATGTAAGAGGCATAGTACGTATAGGAGAGGGGGCATTCACATGGGCGGAGTTGGCACTTACGCATGCTGTTTACTGAATAATAGAAACATAGAAGCATGATGGCAGATAAAGGCTAAATGGCCTATACAGTCTGCCCATCCTCAGTAATGACTAGCTCTTCCTTTTCCTAAGGGATTCCATGAGTTCCCTTGCCACATTTAAGTGCCCCACAGTGATATGACGTCTAAACTGTGGGCACCTCGAGTTTAAGCACCCCTGATACCGGATTGTACTAGTATTCTCTAATGGAACTAAGAAAGCGCACAGAATGTTATTAGGAAAGGGATGGAAAACAAACACGAGGACATTATAATGCCGTTGTATTGCTCCATGGTGCGACCTCACCTAGAATATTGTGTGCAATTCTGGTCGCCACATCTCAAAAAAGATATAAAGGAATTAGAGAAGGTGCAGAGAAGGGCGACGCAAATGATAAAGGGAATGGAACTACTTCCCTATGAGGAAAGGCTGAGAAGGTTAGGGCTCTTCAGCTTGGAGAAAAGGCGGCTGAGGGGTGATATGACAGAAGTCTACAAGATAATGAGCGGAGTAGAGCGGACAGATGTGAAGCATTTGTTTACACTTTCAAACAACAACAAAACCAGGGGACACATGATGAAGCTAGAGTATGGTAGATTTAAAACAAATAGGAGAAAGTTTTTCTTTACTCAGCGTGTAGTTAGACTCTGGAACTCGTTGCCGGAAAATGTAGTGACAGCAGCTGTCTTTACGAAATTTAAAGGGGGTTTGGACAGATTCCTAAGGGAAAAGTCCATTGAACATTATTAAGAATTAAGTTTTTTGTTTGTTTGGTTTTTTTTTTTTTTTTGGGGGGGGGGGGGGGGGGGTTGCCGGGTTCTTGAAGCCTGGATTGGCCACTGACAGAGAAAGGATGCTGGGCTTGATGGACCTTTGGTCTTTTCCTGGTATGGCGGTGCTTATGTACTTATGTATGTACTTATGGAACCTAGGTGCTGATGCGGGTCTAGCATAGGCTTGTTCCCATAAGGCATCAGAGTGCCTAACAGGAAGTAGTCACTTAGGGGCCCTTTTACAAAGCGGCAGTAAGCACAATGTGGGCTTACTGCACGCTAATCTGGGGCTACTGCCGGCCTGAATATATGTAAACTGCTTTGAATGTAGTTGCAAAAACCTCAGAAAGGCGGTATATCAAGTCCCATTTCCCTTCCCTATTTGAGATTCTACATGGAATGTTGCTACTATTTGAGATTCTACATGGAATGTCGCTATTCCACTAGCAACATTCCATGTAGAAGCCTGCCCTTGCAGCAACGCGGCTGCGCAGGCTTCTGTTTCTGTGAGTCTGACGTCCTGCACATACGTGCAGGACGTCAGACTCACAGAAACAGAAGCCTGTGCGGCCGCATTGCTGATCTGCAAGGGCAGGCTTTGCTTCTACATGGAATGCTGCTAGTGGAGTTGTAGCCTAGTGGTTAGTGCAGTGGACTTTGATCCTGGGGAACTGAGTTGGATTCCCACTGCAGCTCCTTGTGACTCTGGGTAAGTCACTTAACCCTCCATTGCCCCTGGTACAAAATAAGTACCTGAATATATGTAAACCGCTTTGAATGTAGTTGCAAAAATCTCAGAAAGGTGGTATATCAAGTCCTATTTCCCTTCCCCTTCCCAATGTGGACACCGGCGGTAGTTCCAGCGCTATCTCCTGTGCTCGGAAAAATAGGGCTATATTTTTTAGCACAGTGCTAACCTGGCGGTAATCGGGCACTGCTGTGCGTTACCTGGTTAGCGCAGGAGACCTTAACCGCCACCTCAGTGGGTAGCGGTAAGTGCTTCCCCTCGCACGGCCATGGCAATTTTCAGCCTTTTTTACCGACTGTGGTAAGAAGGGCCACGGCGCATGGCAAAAATGACCCCCGCTGCTAGGGCAGGGCCCTTTTTACCACAGCTTGGCAAAAGGACCCCTAAAAGAATGGTCATTTTGCAAGAAAAATAGAGAGGCAGAGGTAGCACACAGCGAAAGACAGAAAACTACAAGAGTGTGCACTCGAAAGGAAAATTTCAAAATTAATGATGTAGTTCATAAACAGTTTTATCACATAAGAATTTAATTTAAGCTCTGTGCTCTTCTTCATCAGATTCTTTATGGCATCTTACCATTTTTATATGATAGATCTCATTAAGTGATCACCATGAAATGCCACCTCATCATCTAGAGAATATCTCATATTACATTTCTCAAGCTGTAAAAACCTACAAAACTATCCATAATGCTAATTTTTCTTACCAAAGTAGCAAACTCTGGAACTGATTACCCAAGTATGTCAGAAACTCAATTCGATTATATGTCATTTAGAAATTTACTTAAAGGCCGCTTCTTTAGATCTGTGATCAGCTAATATGAAAAGAATTTTGTTTAAATAGCTGTATTCTTCTATTAATATTAATAGTCTTGTAATGCTTCTTCTTAATTTGTTGTGTAAGCCGCATTGAACCTGAGCTTTCTTGGGAAAATGTGGGGTAGATATGTCATAATTAGGGTTACCATCCAGCTTATGTTCGAAAGAGAAAGACGCCCATATTTCGACCCAAATCGGGAGATGGGCGTCTTTCTCCCGTGGGCGTCCAAATTGGTATAATCGAAAGCTGATTTTGGGCGTCTTCAATTGCAATCTGTCGCGGAAACGGCCAAAGTTGACGGGGGCGTATCAGAGGCCTGGTGAAGGCGGGACTGGGGCGTGTTTAGCGACCGAGGAGAGATGGGCGCCCTCGGCCGATAATCGAAAAAAGAAAGGCATTTTTAGCGTGAATTTGGGTCACTTTTTTTGGACCTTTTTTTTCACGAAAAAGTCCAAAAAAAGTGCCCTAAATCACCAGAGGGAATCAGGGATGACCACCCCTGACTCCCCCAGTGGTCACTAACCCCCTCCCACCCAAAAAAAGAACTTTGAAAACTTTTTTTTCCAGCCTGTATGTCAGCCTCAAATGTCATACCCAGCTCCATCACAGCAGTATGCAGGTCCCTGGAGCAGTTGTTAGTGGGTGCAGTGGACTTCAGGCAGGTGGACCCAGGCCCATCCCCCCCCCCCCCACCTGTTACACTTGTGGCAGTAAATGGGAGCCCTCTAAACTGCCCCCAAAACCCACTGTACCCACATCTAGGTGCCCCCTTCAGCCATAAGTGCTATGGTAATGGTGTAGAGTTGTGGGGAGTGGATTTGGGGAGGGGATTTGGGGGGCTCAGCACCCAAGGGAAGGGAGCTATGGACTTCAGAGGTAGTTTGCTTTGTTGTTTTTTAATTGTTACAAGTACCCCCTAGGGTGCCCGGTTGGTGTCCTGGCATGTGAGGAGGACCAGTGCACTACGAATCCTGGCCCCTCCCACAACCCAATGTCTTGGATTTGGTCGTTTTTGAGCTGGGCGCCTTTGGTTTCCACTATCGCTGAAAAACGATACTGCCCAGCTCAAATCCGCACAAATCCAATGCATTTGGCTGGCACAAACCGTATTATTGGAAAAAAGATGGACGCCCATTTTTTTTGAAAATACGGTTTGTCCCGCCCCTTCACATACCCGTTCTCGGAGATAGATGCCCATGGAGATGGGCGTTCGCGTTTGATTATTCCCCTCCATATGTGCGGATTTACCCGGACATGTCCTCTTTTTGAGGGCATGTCCGGGCAACCGGACGGGTTTTGCCAATCTGCCCGTTTGTCCAGAAATCCGGACAAACGAGCAGATTGCTAGCCTCCACTCCCCTTACTTACTGGTGCCCCGATTCAAAATGGCCGCCAAGACTTGAAGTGACCTCGCGAGACTTCAACTCTCAGCGGCCATTTTGACTCGGCGCAGAGGATCAGCAACAGGAAGGATGCATGCAGGGCAGCGCTCCGGCCAGGAAAGAGGAGGCTCTTTCCTGTCCCGAAGACGGAAGAGGTCACTAGATCACAAGGGCACTAGTAAGTAAGGGGAGGGGGGGCGATGGGGTATGTGATGGGGGAGGGGAAAATGTGACAGGGGCGGAGCGAGGGTGTGATAGGGGCGGGGCGGGTGTGAAATGGGACAGGGCGGGGTGTGTGGTGGGGGTGGGGCATGTGTCCTCCTTTTTGGGGGACAAAATATGGTAACCCTAGTCATAATAAATAAATAAAATAACCTGATGTGGCCATATTTTGACTGGAATAGCAGCATCGGAGCTAAACAAGATTCCTCAACTGTGATCTCAGGGATCATGTACGCATGCTTCCTTCTTCAGTTCAAATTACCAATAAAACCCCCTGAAAGCCTTCAGTCATTTTACAAAAACATGTATTCAGAAAAGAACAGCATTACTCATGGATTTAAAAGTGAAAGCCCTGGTGTTACCAGGGATTGCAGCTCACGAGTGCAAGTGCTGGCAATGTAAACGCCTAATTTGACTAAACTCAATGCCTGGCGAACCAAAGAAGCCGTGCTAGAAATCTCCAATTTTAGATTTTAAAGGTGGTTATAAAGAGAGGTAAGTATAGTTGCCCTGTGAATCTACTTCTGTAATCCTCAGGTCCAATTTAACAGCTAACCTCTAAGCATTAGCCTCTAAGCAGATGTAAATACTGACATGTAGATTTTTTTTAAAGTATGAGTGTATTGTTACTGTAAAATCACAAATATATGTTGCCCAAACTATACCCTGAACTATTTAGATGCACTGGACTAGCTCCTCACAACACAGTCTTCTGATAATCGTCCATCACACTTGCAGTTGAAAAACCTGCTATTTACATAGGCAATACAACACAAGTTTTTGAAATCCAAGAAAATCAGTTTAAAAGCTATTATGTGCATAAAACAGAGACATTTTTTTAGGGGTTTGGACTTATGTGCATATTTTGGAATCTTTGAAAGTATGCTTCTTGCTGGCCTCCCATTTAGTCACCTCTCCCCTCTCCAATCGGTTCAAAACTCTGCTGCCCGTCTCGTCTTCCGCCAGGGTCGCTTTACTCATACTACCCCTCTCCTCAAGTCGCTTCACTGGCTCCCTATCCATTTTCGCATCCTGTTCAAACATCTTCTACTAACCTATAAATGTACTCACTCTGCTGCTCCCCAGTATCTCTCCACACTCGTCCTTCCCTACACCCCTTCCCGTGCACTCCGCTCCATGGATAAATCTTTCTTATCTGTTCCCTTCTCCACTACTGCCAACTCCAGACTTCGTGCCTTCTGTCTCGCTGCACCCTACGCCTGGAATAAACTTCCTGAGCCCCTACGCCTTGCCCCATCCTTGGCCACCTTTAAATCTAGACTGAAAGCCCACCTCTTTAACATTGCTTTTGACTCGTAACCACTCGCCTCCACCTACCCTCCTCTCTTCCTTCCCGTTCACATTAATTGATTTGATTTGCTTACTTTATTTATTTTTTGTCTATTAGATTGTAAGCTCTTTGAGCAGGGACTGTCTTTCTTCTATGTTTGTGCAGCGCTGCGTAAGCCTTGTAGCGCTATAGAAGTGATAAATAGTAGTAGTAGTAGTCTCTTGTAACCAGAGCTAATATTGTGATGTCATAATGCCTCAGTCCACCAATAAGAGCCAACCTCATCAGTGATGTCACAATGGCTTGATTGTCCTATACTTGGCTCACTTTTATTACATAGCTCTTTGAGCAGGGACTGTCTTTCTTCTATGTTTGTGCAGCGCTGCGTACGCCTTGTAGCGCTATAGAAATGCTAAATAGTAGTAGTAGTAATGTGCCTAAATTTCAAAAACTGTGTGTATAATAAATGATGTGATGAAGCCTCTTTCAACTTCATTGGGGTCCCATGACTCTGAACACTTACAAAACCATCTCAAAAACTTCAGTTCTCTCTCTATCAAGGGCACGTACTTGCAGGGTCTTGCCTACTGGGCCCTCTCCAACTCGGGGGGACTTCACTGACTGACACCCCTCCCCACCCCCACACTCTATCAGCTAGTCATGTCTGCTGATATTTCAGCCTTTAGGCTATCTTGAATGGGAAAACTTCGTTGGTTTGCCAGTTCTGGGGTAATATGCAAATTAGGCTCTACTCCATCTTCAGCCTTATGCAAATTCCACCAACCATCAATCTCTTCCAAGCTCGGGTGCAGGGTTTGCCGCACCCTCCCACAATTCTCATTTAACATGCGGTATGGGACTAAGCCCCTTTTGTAAAGCATTGGGGTCCCAGTCCAATAGCCACCTCTTGTCGGACAGGATTTTCACACACCTTAACCTTACGGTCCTGTCCTCCACCCCATGGCTGTTAATATCACAATCTTATACAAAGTCAATGTTCCTATACCCCACTCCCCGCATTATACGAGCAATTCAAGTCTCTGCATTCCTGGCAATATAGGTATCTAGTCTCTAGTCCAACTTCCTAGACCTCTCCATTTAAGGTCTTGACTCTTGGGTTCTCAGCCTGTCTTCCCCAGCTTCTAGTCCAGCTTTCTCTGGCTTTCCTTAGGGGTCCACACCCCAGGATTCTCAGCTTGTATCGGTCCTCCACCAGGCTACTAGGAGTCTCTGCCTGTCTTCACCAGCTTCCCCTGGCTCTCCTTATACCTACACCCTGGGATTCTCAGCTACTACTAGTCCTCCAATCAGGATACTGGGAATCTCATCCTTCTTCACTGATAAGGTACCCCTCCCTTCTGAATTCTCTCTTCCAGGGAGTGCTTTTTTTAAAGGACTGGTTATTGCCAGCCCCACCCCTCCTTGGCTCCTCCTCCAGGTTGTAGAAAAGTCCAGAACTCTCTCCACAGTGCCTACTTCTTAAAGGGAACGACTTCCTTCCCTCAGCCATGTGCCCTTCCCCTTTTCAACTTATCAAGGGTAATATCCTCCCTCCTCCCAGCCATCTATATCTGGGTTGTCAGTGAGGCAGGGCTCCCTCTAGTGGCCTCTATAGGAAAACGCAAGGCCCTTCAATATTAGAGCGCCTTCTAGTGGTCTCTTTCTGGCTAAGCATGTCCCTGCAGCCTCCTAGTGCCCTCTAGTGGCCTCATTATGACAAGGCACTGTCTATATTCACCGCACAAGCCAGTATACATACACATAGTTTTGATTGGGTGATTTTCTTTTTGAAAACTGTTGTGTAACTTTTGCACATACTTGCTTGTTACAAAATTACTGTAAGTTAATTGATAGGGTAAGTGATGGGAACATCAAATAATGTGTGTTCTTCCATTGGGAACAAATCCTTAGGAAAATATATGTCTTTAGGAGCTTCAATCACATTCAAAATTTATTTATTTATTTTTATGTATTAGGATTTATTTACTGCCTTTTTGAAAGAATTCATTCAAGGTGGAGTACAGTAAGAATAAATCAAATATAAGCAATGGACAATTAATTACAGCAGTAAAAATATTCAAATAACAATACAAAGTACGGCATAGTATACTGCTTACAATGTCAACACAATACGTAATAGAACTTTTGAATAGACAGCATAGGGTGTAAGCAAAGAAGGAACATGGAGACAGGTAAGAGGAGTTAGAAAATAAGGTGACTAATTTAAAGAAAGGGCGACGAAAATGATAAAGGGGATGGGACGACTTCTCTATGAGAAAAGGCTAAAGCGGCTAGGGCTCTTCAGCTTGGAGAAAAGGCGGCTGAGGGGAGATATGATAGAGGTCTATAAAATAATGAGTGGAGTTGAACGAGTAGATGTGAAACGTCTGTTCACGCTTTCTAAATATACTAGGACTAGGGGACATGCGATGAAGCTACAATGTAGTAAATTTAAAACGAATCGTAGAAAATGTTTCTTCACTCAACGTGTAATTAAACTCTGGAATTCGTTGCCAGAGAATGTGGTAAAGGCGGTTAGCTTAGCCGGGTATTTGTGACCTGGATTGGCCACTGTTGGAAACAGGATGCTGGGCTCGATGGACTTTTGGTCTTCCCAGTATGGCAATACTTATGTACTTATAAAGTTGCACAAATTGTCTACAAGAAAAGGTCAACGTTCTAAACACCACAGTCTCTATCAATAATGACTATATACAAATATCTATATACAAGAGACCAACTAACAGATGCGGCTACCTCCACAACTGCAGCTTCCACCCTTCTCATACAAAAAAAGTCTATTAGACACAGCCAAGCCTCAGGATACCACTGCACCTGACCCATGAGACAGAGATAAACACCTCAAAATCCTGACCGAATCTTTCAAAGAAAAAGGCTACAAACGAAAAATAATCCCCCAAGAAGATTGCCTCTTCTCTCAAAACACCCAGGAAAAGCCTATTGCAGTATACAGAGAGAGTGTCCCTTGTAGTGAGATACGCTCCAGAGCTAGAAGACCTGAGAAGAATCATAAAAAGATCTACAGTCAGAGAGTTAGGTGGATGGATTACTAACAGAGATATTCTCAGCTCCACCTATGCTGGCCTTCTGACAACCACCTAATAAGAAACAAAAAAATTAGTGAAAAGCAAGCTCCCAGTGGAAAATGAAAAAAGGAATGGCATTTGTCCCTGCAAAGTGTGCCAGCACGTATCGCAAGACCCCACAGTCACTCACATGGGAGAAACATTCAGCATAAGGGGGATGCTACACATGCTCATCTTCAAATGTAATGTATATCATTCAGGGCCGCCGAGAGACTAGGCCAGGCCCTGGGCAAGGCCGCCCCACCTCCAACCCCCCGTCACTGCCGCCCCCGCCATCCCCGTCTCTCCTCCCAATGCTGCTACCCCCCACCACTGCAGTCCGCGGTCTCACCTGCCTGCCTCCATGGCTCTGGGCCCCTTGCATTCAATGTGGCAGTCGCAGATCGCCTCTCTTCTGGCATTCCCTCCCTGTGTCTCACCCTCGTCCGATGTAACTTCCGGTTTCCGTGAGGGCGGGACACAGGGAGGGAAGGCCAGAAGAAAGGCGATCTGTGACTGGCACTTCGAATGCAGGGGGCCCAGAGCCAAGGAGGCAGGCAGGTGAGACCGGGAACTGCAGCGCCGGCCACCTGACCCCAGTGCCGGGCTCCCCTGGGAGGCCCGGGCCCGGGGAATTTATCCCCTCCCCCGCCCCCCTCTCGGCAGCCCTGATATCATTCAATGCAAAAAATGTGAAGAGACAGGCCATGACTGAACCTACACAAACACTACATCAAACACCATAGTGCTAACCAGGGTGACACCTCCATAGGGCAGCATTTTGCCAGACCAGAGCACCATGGGGCCCTTTTACAAAGACGCGTAGGCGCCTATGTGCGTCTAACGTGAGTCAAATTGGCACTATCGCCTAGCTACCATGGTCCGCTGGTGGTAATTCCATTTTTGGCACGTGCCCAAAACACGCGGTAGAAAATATTTTGTCAGTTGGCGTACGCTGCACGCTTACTCTCCGATTAGCATGTGAGACCTTAGCACTAAGCCAACGGGTGGCGTTAAGGTCTCAGGCCAAAAATGGACGTGCACTGGTTTTCATTTTGCCGCACGTCCATTTTCCGGCACATTAAAAAAAAATCCCCTTTTTTCCAGGTGCGCTCAGGAAATGGGACCAGCGTGCGTCCAAAACACACGCCTACACCAGCGCAGGCCACTTTTGTATGTGCCTTAGTAAAAGGGCCCCCATAATTAATTACTTTATGGTGAGAATACTAAAAGGAAATTTCAGAATGATCCAGGACCGTAAAACCTTTGAGGTTAAAATGCTGAAATATTTTCACACCCACCAGACAGGATTAGGAAAGACTTGGGTCTCCTATCACATTATAAACCAGGAGTGGCCTAGTGGTTAGGGTGGTGGACTTTGGTCCTGGGGAACTGAGTTTGATTCCCACTTCAGGCACAGGCAGCTCCTTGTGACTCTGGGCAAGTCACTTAACCCTCCATTGCCCCATGTAAGCTGCATTGAGCCTGCCATGAGTGGGAAAGCGCGGGGCACAAATGTAACAAAAATAAAATAGATACTATTGGAGATTCTACATGGAATGTTGCTACTAATGGAGATTCTACATGGAATGTTGCTATTCCACTAGCAACATTCCATGTAGAAGCCTGCGCGGCCACATTGGTGATCTGCAAGGGCCAACTTCTACATGGAATGTTGCTAGTGGACTTTGGTCCTGGGGAACTGAGGAACTGAGTTCAATTCCCACTTCAGGCACAGGCAGCTCCTTGTGACTCTGGGCAAGTCACTTAACCCTCCATTGCCCCATGTAAGCCGCATTGAGCCTGCCATGAGTGGGAAAGCGCAGGGTACAAATGTAACAAAAATAAAATAGATACTATTGGAGATTCTACATGGAATGTTGCTACTGTTGGAGATTCTACATGGAATGTTGCTACTAATGGAGATTCTACATGGAATGCTGCTATTCCACTAGCAACATTCCATGTAGAAGGCTGCGCAGGCTTCTGTTTCTGTGAGTCTGACGTCCTGCACGTACATGCAGGACGTCAGACTCACAGAAGCAGAAGCCTGCGCGGCCACATTGGTGATCTGCAAGGGCCAACTTCTACATGGAATGTTGCTAGTGGACTTTGGTCCTGGGGAACTGAGGAACTGAGTTCAATTCCCACTTCAGGCACAGGCAGCTCCTTGTGACTGTGGGCAAGTCACTTAACCCTCCATTGCCCCATGTAAGCCGCATTGAGCCTGCCATGAGTGGGAAAGCGCGGGGTACAAATGTAACAAAAATAAATAAAATGATACTGCTTTGTCACCCTTTGATCATCCATTCATCTCTCCCTGTTTCTCCCCCCCCCCCCTCCCCACACAGCCACCCCTACCTTTCCTGATGAGACTGTCTTTGGAATGTGTTTGTTTCTCTAATATATGCTCATTTCTGATCTGAAAAAGAAGGTATTGCCTTCGAAAGCTACTCAAAAACTATACTGTCAGTCCGATAAAAAAGGTATCATCTTCTTTTTTCTTTGTTTTGTTTTCTTTCTATTTATTATCTTTACAAGTAGACTAATAAGGCTACCGCACCACTTTGCTTTATGATTCTCCAAATTCCAACTTAAATTAACGAGTCAAGAGAGATAAGAGTCCAGAGTGTCATTGTCGGAATTAGGATGACTCAGCTGTAGTTGCATCAAGTGATACATCCAGTGTCAAAGCTGCCAAGGGGCTCCAGATGAGCTCGCATCCAGGCAGAATCCCAGATGCTACTGGCAAAGCATGCCAGAGCTTGTTGGCTGAGAGGAACATCCCACAGGGCAGCACTGGGTCTTGGCTCAGAAAGGAAGTTATAAAAAGAAGATAAAGGAGTATGAAACATATTTAATGTAGTGACTACCACCATCGACAGGAGACAACAAAGCCAAAATAATTCCGAAACACCATGTACGAGCCAATTTCATTTATAATATAATTGCTCTGCTACATCAAACTGAGGAAGCTGTGTACTCAAAAACTAATGTTTACTGGATGAGTTGCAAGACATTTGAGAGGCAAAACACGCAGAATAAACTATCACCAGCAGATTAGTGTATAAACTGGCACCATATTCATCCTGGGTTTAAGAGATACTTCAGTGTAATTCTTTAATTGAGGCTCATAGAAATATGCAAGCTGTTTATTGCGTGTAATGCAGAGCAATAGCAGACTCAGCCTGCAAGAGCTGTTACCTTAGTGGGGGAAAATCCATTCAGAGTTCTATTTTTGAGTTGTAGCCTAAGCAAGTGTCTATATAAATAATTCTCACCTGCAACATTCTGAAGCTCACTCTGTGGGAGGGAAACACCGAAGCCCTGCACCGTCAGCAACACTCACTCTCACTCATGCACCACTCACTCACAGACCCGCCCTCAGCCACGCCCTATCCGCACATAATTCACAACCCCAACGTTCTAAATGAAGCCTCAACCGGAAGTGTGAGGCGTCGAGATATCCTTTTTGCCCATGACTGTGTGGCCCGCCCTCGCGTCACAACGTGATGACGACGAGGGCGGAGCACTGACGCTCCACGAAACGCGATCTCCCCCTGCCCCTCGGCGGCCATTTTTCGTACGGAACCCGCATCACGGAGCGGGCAGGTGCGTGGAGGACGGTTGGGGGACAGCTGGGTCGCTGACGATGGGTAGCTGCAGGGGGGCCCGGGGGACAGGAGGCTCGTTGGACACCAAAACCTTGCTAGCGCCTGTTTCATCTCTCACAGAAATGGGCCGTTTTTTACTAGTGTTAATATAAAGGAAGAAACAAACTGAGCTTCACCTAGTTGTAGGCTAATAATGTGTCATCTATTTATTTCTAGCTTGTACTCATCTAAAATAAAATTTTACCGATTTTTGGGCATTTTTTCACATTTGTTTTACCTTTTTGGTTTGAATGCATAATTTTTTAAAAGATGCACACAACTTTAGTTGCATGTAATCTGCATGCACTTTAAATTTTTAGGTGCCCGAGGGTGTCTTTTACTAAGGCACGCTCACGTTTTTAGTGCACGCTAAAATTGTGAGCATGCTAAACGTTAGAGATGCCCATAGGTAGCGGGGGGCGGAGCAAGATGGCGGCACTCTAAGCTCCTCGTGAATGGTCTAGCTGAGTTTACTGCGTTCTCTTTCCTCTTCGGGCTTTCCAGTGAATATTTTTCCTTTTTTTTTTACCTTGTTATTATGCCTCATACAAAGAGAAAAGGATCCGTGAAGGTCGGGGCCCCGCTGGCCAGAACTTCATCGCCTACGCAGCAAAGCCTAGAAAGATTCATCATGAGGCAGTCCACCTTCCTTGCGATCGGAGATCCCGCTAAACTTTCGGCTCAAGGAGAAGCCAAGCTCTTGGGATTGGACCCAACATTGTCCCCTCCGACGCTCTTTCCACCGCCGCATCCAGCTGGAGTTGACCATCAGGGCGGAACCTCTATCCACGAAGACGGGGGAGGTGTAACGCATCTGGGACCCGAGACCGAACTGCCAGCTGAGACCGTCTTTCCAGCTGAGGCTCAGAGAACTGCGGTTCCCTTGTTGAGACTGGAAACATCTAAGGTCTCCTCTGCGACGGTAACGCTGGAGGCCATTTGGGAGACACTCTAACGTTTGGATCGTACCGTGATGAACTCAACAGGCCAAGTAGAGACACTTGTAAGTACTGTTCAAAATTTGTCTACGGCATTTAAGTCAATGAAAAATGAAGTAAATGAAAAAATAAATAAAGTATTCCCCGGAAAATATACCGCCTTTAAATAAGATATACTATTTGCCTCAGAAAAAAAGTAAAGAAGATTCACAGAATTTTCCACAAGTACAAGGAGATCTGAATGTTTCCGATATTTATTTATTTATTTATTTATTTATTTATTTATTGCATTTGTATCCCACATTATCCCACCTCTTTGCAGGCTCAATGTGGCTTACAATTCATCATGGATACTGGAGGTAGAAGAGAATATACAATTGGTTTTACAGAGAGTTTTAGGTTACATGGTGGTGAAATACATGATAGTTTTAAAGCAAAAGACATTAAAGAACATTTCTGGATATATTAAAGATAGTGCAGTTACACGTGTCGATCTTTGTGATATATTTTGTCAAAGAGATACGTTTTCAATAGTTTGCGGAAGTTGGTCAATTCATAGACCGTTTTCAGGTTGCGTGGCAGCGCGTTCCAGAGCTGTGTGCTTGTATAGGAAAAGGTTGATGCATGCATTAATTTATATTTCAAGCCTTTGCACTTGGGAGGATGAAGATTGAGGAATGTGCGAGAAGATTTTTTGCGTTTCTGGGTGGTAGTTCTATTAGGTCTGACATATATGCAGGGGCATCACCATGGATGATTTTATGGACTAGGGTACAAATTTTGAACGTGATGCGTTCTTTGAGTGGGAGCCAGTGTAGTTTTTCCACGTAGGGGTTTTGCGCTTTTGTATTTTGGTTTGCCGAATATTAGTCTGGCTGCCGTGTTATGGGCTGTCTGGAGTTTTTTTTTTAAGTATTTGCTCTTTGCAGCCGGCGTAGAGTGAGTTACAATAGTCCAGATGACTGAGTACCAATGATTGTACCAGGTTGCGGAAGACACTCCTTGGAAAAAATGGTCTGACTCTTTTTAGTTTCCACATTGAATGAAACATCTTTTTAGTTATGTTTTTCGCATGATTCTCAAGATATTTTGGAAACATCTTTGATATCAGTAACAGAGAGAGACAAACATTGCTTGTATCATTTATTTTTCAGCAAGACCAAGAAGCTTTGAGAAGAATGGCTTTAAAAAATTTACAAATATCATTTTATGGGGGTAAAATTTGGGTTTTTCCCGATGTTACTAAGCAAACCCAAGAGGAGAAACAATTTCTTGCATTAAGAACAGCAACAGCAGCTTTGGGTGCTTCATTTAACTTAAATTACCCCTGTAAATGTTACATAAAATACTTGGGAGTGAAATATGTTTTTTTCCTACCTGACCATTTAAAACAATTTATTGATCAAAACTATTTGTGAAGCTTGTTGGACTCACACGGTTAAGATCTATGGTTAAAAGAAATGTACTCATTTTTGGTGGATAAAGTGTTAAGATTTTCTTTATTTTCAATGTTTGAATCTTATCTCCTGAATTTATAAGGGCTCCTATCCCCCATTATTGGTGGTTTAGTACAAGACGTAAAACGGTTTACTTTAATTATATAATTTCCTAAAAATGTATATGTCTAATTTTTCTTGTTCAAGTTGTAAAGCTTGTAAAATTTATAAATAATTTAAAAAAAGAGATGCCCATAGGCCTACAATTTTAGCGTGCACCAAAAACGCCTTAGTAAAAGACCCCCCTAAATGAACCAAATCAGTGCTCAAACGTACACCCCTTATTTATAGACTGATATGATGCCTTCTGATCAATGACCTCAAGCAGCCTATAATCTGATGAAGAGCAGATGCTACCGAGACGCCTTCTTCTACCACTTGCACATAATTGCATATTCTATCTATCTATCCATCCATCTGTAAACCTTTTATTCAACAGAGAAATCGAGGTGTTTCAAGTTTATGATCTTTAAAAAGGCTCATTTTCAAAGCACACAGACTTACAAAGTTAAGTGCTTTGAAAATAAGCACCTTAGAATTTCAGTAGGGAACAGAATGTCACCCCACTAGGTTCTCAGTATAACATGCTAGAAAGGCATGAGAGGTTCTACAGACCAGAGAACTATCTCTTGGGTTTTGACCCTAGAAGTTGTCCCTGTGCTTGCAGACTTGGATACTCAACACCTTGGCTCAGGTTAACGTCATTGGCTGTCATTTCTTGAGTCGTCTTCTGAAGAAGCTACAGAACATTGGCTATGGTAAATCAACCCTCTATTTATGCCATTGCTGGTTCTTTCTGCAGATCCAGGAGACTCTCTGGTATGTATGGAATCTCACCTGGGGAAAACTTGCTACTTAGTGGATGCCATTTCAATTCATACTCTTTCTGCAGCTGTCATAATTTGTAGCATACTCAAATACCGGCAGATTTACTAGGATGACAGCCAGGCTCGACTGTATACACCTGCCGTTTTTTTCTAGAAAAGACATAAAAATTGATTCAACATGACATTTGTTTTTATTTGTGCTAATTATTCAGGGATGAGAGAAGGCCAAGGGATGCACCAAAGCTCTCCTATTCTTAATAAGCAGGAGTTAGATAGCTACGTGAATTGCTATAGCTCTCATGCCATCCGGAGGAGTCAGCACAGCACTGCTACTTTGTAAACGATTCTAAAGCTTGCCTATTCTTTCAAGGTACTGTTTTTCACGTTCTTATCTCTGGAGTCAACAGTACATCTCTGAAGAATTTAATCACATCACCGGAAAACTTATCTGCAAAATGTCAGACAGCCCACTGCATTTCTTTCGTAGTCTCAAAAGTAATAATCATCAGACTTTCCTTTCTTTAGTTACATCTTCTTTTTCGAACGCTCTTAAATCTTTCCTTAATAATCAGCCACTCTATAGCTCAAATCAAATACGGAAGCCTTTTCTGCTATTCTCTAATCCGCTGAAATCTTTGGAACTACTGCTACTTATCATTTTGAAAATACTACCAAGCATACACAACATTAGACAGACATATATAATTATATAATATATAATAAAGGTATATATAATGGACAGTCATATTCCAGAACTCGCAATCTAGCCAAAACAAACATACATGACAAACAAGATATTCTAGGAGAATGGATTAAAGAGAAATGGTCAAGAGGTAAAAGCAACCTCAGGGGTCCTTTTACTAAGGTGTACTGAAAAATGGCCTGCACTAGTGAAGGCGCGTGTTTTGGGCATACTCAGATCCATTTTTCAGTGCACCTGCAAAAAAAAAAAAACGCCTTTTAAAAACAATTTTGCCGAAAATTGGCAAGCGTCCAGTTTGGGTCTGAGCCTTTACTGTAAGCCATTGAGTTAACGGTAAGGTCTCAGGCGTTAACTGGGCGGTAATGACCTATGCACGTCAAATGTCACTTGGTGCGCCTAGCGGACTTGCGCCAGAAAATAAAAATTATTTTTTGGATGCACGTATTGAACGCGTGCCAAAACTGAAATTGCCGCAAGAGCCATGAGGTAGCCAGGCAGTAACTCTAAATTGGCGCATATTGGGCACAGGTGGACGCTTATGCGGCTTAGTCAAAGGGCCCCTCAGAATGGTGGGTTTTTAGTTTGGACTTGAGAATAGCCAGAAAGAACATGACAAATGTCTTACCAATTCTGTTCCAGGCAAATGATGCAACAAGATCGAAAGAGCAGAGATGGAAGTTGGCAATGGAGAAGGGCACAAATATGAGGAACTCGTTACATTAATGAGCTCATCAACATAAGTGTAGGGAGAGAGAAATAATGAGGAGCTGCAGAGTAAATGCATTGTAGATGAACAACAGAGGTTTGTATGCCAAAGTGAATGGGCATCTAATACATCGATGAGGAGAGGGGTTATATGTTATACTGAAGCTGAACCCAGCCTTTTGAAAAGATTGCATGTGGAAAGACACTTAAACGGTTGACCCACAAAGAGGAGGTTGCAGTATAAGTGGGAGATAATGAGAGGGACCAAAAACAGAAGAATGCAAGGGGAGCATAGTTCAGGGCAGTGGCAAGAGCTTGTATTTGTTTCTAGTATGGCAATGTGGTTTCCTGAAGAAGCAGAGCGAAACGGGACCGTTGGGACTGCATGACAGTTTTTCTGGAAGCAAGGAAGTACCACCCTTCATTTGAACTGGACAGCAGGCTAAGATACGCGATTTGAATTCTTGCTGTCAGTTTGGGCGTTCAAAAGCGAAGAATTTAATTATATATATATTTTTATACACTTGTTTGCATATTAAAAAAATTAAAAAAAGTATTTAAGGGTTTTTTTTAATGTCTATGATTACTTTTTGCGCTGTGTGCACCTGAAAAGTGAGAGTGTTGCCACAGGAGCGTATGAGACATTTTCCCCATTTTTTGAGAAGTCACATATTTTGGTCTTCACTGGCGGACATTGTGCTGTTGAACAGCTATTCTTGTTACTGAAGTTGATCTTTTGTGTGGATTTATAAAGAGCTTAAAGGCCCCAAGATAAGAATTTCAGAAAATACACCCAAAGCAGGGGGTTCCCACTTTAAAAAAATACCCATTGGCAGTGATGCCAAATTTAGACTTGGTGAGGTCCCTAAGCTGTATAAAGCTTGGAGGTGGAATGCACTACCAAAAGCCATGAAAACAATGTACGACCACCTAAACTTCCGGAAATCACTAAAAAGCAACCTGTTCAAAAAAGCATACCCCATCGACCCAACATAAGTGCCTAAATCCTGCAACACAATGATACCAAAGCTTGTAACAGACTATTCATAACTCTTCCTCTCAATGATTCCCAATGTGTCTCTAACACATGATCCTTATCTGACCACAGTAACTCCATGTATTTGTTTCTATACCGGAGATGGCGAACGCCTCATCGGTACAATGTAAGCCACATTGAGCCTGTAAATAGGTGGGAAAATGTGAGATACAAATGTAACAAATAAATAAGTAAATGAAAAAAATTGAAAACATATATATGCCTTTGAATGATTTAATAGCAAGGTATATAAAGTGAATTTCGTGAATTTTGTTGTTTCAACTGTGGTTGTTGGCTCTGCACATAAAAAGCCACATAAAAGGCCAAAAAAATTCTAAAATTTTGTGAAGTCTTAAGCTGTAGCTTGTTTAGATAATGCCTAAACCTGGCACTGATCAATAGCTACCTTCTTCACCGGAGCTGCTTGGGTAGAATTTATACCACGGATTTAAGACTTCAAGCTGTTCACTTGAGGGGGGACGGGTGCAATTTTCAGAGGAATCCAGCTCAGTAGCCAAAACAAAACAAAATAAAACCCTAACCAGCTAGGGCCTGTTTACTAAGGCGCGCTAGCATTTTTAGCACTTGCTAAAAATTAGCACATGCTAACGCTAGAGGCACCCAGATATTCCTATGGGTAACTTCTCCCATTAATGTGAAGAGTTTCAGTCTCTGGTAACTAGATATTGTGATGTCATAATGCCTCATTTCACCAATACCTAAGAACCAACTTCATCAGTGATGTCACAATGGCTTGATCGCCCTATACTTTGCTCACTTTTATTACATATGGAAGTGATTTCAGATTTTAGAGACAATGCCTTTTCTCTAATTAAGAGGGGAGGTTATCAGTGTGGGCTACCTTTAAGATGTGTTATTTTACTGTTAATCCCCGTTATTAGTAACTAGGTCTCATTGCATAAAATGGGACCTTTGTTAAAACAGCACGAGTGAGTGATGAAATAACCTGTTTTAACGGTAGTGCACATTGATAACTATTCCCTTAACTGGTACTAATGTGCCCTCAGCTACATATGTATATATATATATATTTTTTTTTTTTTGAACATCAGCATATCTTGCATATTGACAATGAAGACACATCCCCGAATATTCTTTAAGTACCCAATATACTTCAATTTTTATAAGTTTTTACAATATTAAAGCCAAGTTCCCCACCCTACCCAACCTAAGGAAGAATGAAACAAAAAACACCTCCCAAACTCCACTCCCCTCCTATCTAATTATGCTAAGAAAGGGTGCCAGATAGCTTCCCATTTGGCCAACGTTTTCTTGCGCTTAGCCCAAAGCCTTTCCATTTCACACAAATGCCAAAGCTTATTAAGCCACCTAGTGCTTGAAGGAACCTGCGAGGACTTCCATGAAGCTGCCAAAGTAACCCTGGCAGCCATCATAGCATGCCGAACCAACAAAGAT
The DNA here is from genome assembly GCF_901765095.1 of Microcaecilia unicolor. Taxonomy (NCBI): domain Eukaryota; kingdom Metazoa; phylum Chordata; class Amphibia; order Gymnophiona; family Siphonopidae; genus Microcaecilia; species Microcaecilia unicolor. The sequence continues at coordinate 344,443,361 of NC_044035.1, read as the reverse complement.
TGAGAAGTGGTTAGGCCAGGTGGTTTCTCTGGAAAAAGAAAAAAACTCAGGAGACCACTTTAAGGGCTTGGAGAGCCACCTCTGGAGTCTAAACTGCACCGATTTCCAAAAAGCACGTACTTTAATACAGGTCACAGGACAAATCCCTCCTCTCAGTACCCTTCTCCACCACCGCCAACTCCAGGCTCCGCCCTTTCTGCCTCACCTCACCCTATGCTTGGAATAAACTCCCTGAGCCCATATGCCAAGCCCCCTCCCTGCCCATCTTCAAATCCTTGCTCAAAGCCCACCTCTTCAATGTCACCTTCGACACCTAACCATTATACCTCCATTCAGGAAATCTAGAGTGCCACAATTTGATTGACTACACTTTTTGTCCTTTAGATTGTAAGCTCCTTTGAGCAGGGACTGTCCTTCTTTGTTAAATTATACAGCGCTGCGTAACGCGGGCAGCGCTTTAGAAATGTTAAGTAGTAGTAGTAGGTCCACCAGAGATGCCCCATAGTGCCCTCTTGCCCACATCCTCCCTACAAAACAAAACTTGCACCATGAGCTCACAGAGGTTGGGGTTTTGTGTCTTCTCCTTCCTGGACTCAAAGGCTTGGCTTGACTGATCCCAGTAGAGCAGCAGAAGCGAACATATTATGTAGTTTCATGTCCAAATTTCTCTTAACATAATTGAACAGCAGTGAAAGGAAATATGAACCTGCTGTGCTGGTGCCTGATTTTATTATGTCTGAAATGGACCAACAAATCTTATGATCTATGTATTCATCGTAGTGTGTCCGGTCGGATTAACTGAGCTCTCCACCACGCTCTATGGCTGCTCTCACTCAAAGTATTTGTACATATTAATGAAGCAGTTCAACCAAGCTGCCTGAAATAACTAAGATAAAGGCCGCATGGTATAAAAATATCGCTATAAATCCACAAAGAAGCACAGTGATTTTTTTTTAATTAAAAACTACTTTTTGTGTGTTTTACCATGTTTTGCCTCCCGTTTAAGTAACAGCTAGAGATGTACACACCACTTTGGAAGGAATCTCAAACAGCCATCACATGTCTAAAGGGAGCACACGTCTCGTGTCATTTTAGGAATAATTATGGGCCAGGCAGGAGCACAGCAACTGAGAATTATAGCAATCCGGCTTCCTTCACATGTGCAATTGTACCATATTTGCATGGGCGTAGTTTGACTGTTTCATTTGGGGGGGCAAAGGGTGTGGCCTGGCACATTTGCATATATACATCTCATACATATTCATTATGGCTATTAATAAAAACAACAAAAACACACACGCACCAGACTAAAATGCTGAATATGAAGCCAGCATATCAAAAACAATAGGGCCAGACACTTTATGAAATACAGTATTTTGTTACTGTGTGTATGTGAAACAGGAAATGCACGGAAACTCCAACTGAGCAAAACAAAAGTTAAAAACACCTCAGTACAACACGAACCCAACAAAGAGACAGATGTAAGTACACGCCAAATGCATTGCATGAAGGGGGCCTATCACGGGAGAGGCGAACCTTGGAACATCGCTCTTCAAACAAGAAAAGCTTTAGAAGCCCTACTTGACAGGGAGAAAAGGAACTGTCAAACACAGGCTCACGCACATATACTGACCAGGAAGGGAATGGATGGCAGATGAAAAGACTACCCTGTTCTCTGAATAATAACAAAACCCCTTTTCACTATCTACAATAACCATCCATGTATCTGTCAACAGAATGACAGACATGAATTTATCTGTGAAACTGAAATGAATGTCAGGGATTCTTTTTAATCTTCTGCATGCCAGTTTGATCGTCCAGAAAACAAGAGAATGTTCCCTCGCCATGCCAGTTCAACCAGTGTGGATAAGCATTGTACATGCACAGATCTGAAGGGTGCAGGCATCTTCAAAGTGAAATGTGTCTCGCTGCCTTGCTTAAATTCAAATCATGAGTGTCTATAACAAAAAAAAAAATCAGTATTTTTAAATGTACTTGGTTAGTTTAAGTGGCATGTTGTATTCTAATTTTATTCTGTATAACGCTTTTAATGATAATAACTTTCGTAAAGTACAGAACTGCTTTTTTTGTGCATGTACATTTGGAGAATGGTTTCTTCTCTTCTGCATAGCATAACATAAGTACAATAACTTTATGTTTCTTATTATAATTATCTTCACCTCAGCCCTCAGCGGTGCCACTTGTCATTATCATAGAATGTTTTGCATTGGCAAGTGTTATGCTTCCACCTCGTCATTGGGCGCTATATATATATATATATATATATATATATATATATATATTAGGATATATTTACCACCTTTTTGAAGGAATTCACTCAAGGCGGTGTACAGTAAGAATAGATCAAACATGAGCAGGAGGCAATTAGAGCAGTAAAAATATTCGAACAACAATACAAAGTATGGCATGGTATACTACTTGCAATGACAACACAATATGTACTAGAACATTATAATTGGTAGTGAAGGGTAAGGCAAAGTTGTAACATATAGATGAGTAAGAAAGTAGGAAGAATTAGAAAGTAGGGTGATTGATTTGAAGAAAGTTGCACGTGAGGTCAGAGAGATGGTTAAATATGATCTCAGCTAGGGTAGGAGTGGATAAACATGTCCCGCTGCAGTATGTGCAGCCCGAGCCAATCCTTGTGTGTGTGAGTGAGACTAACAAGTTAGTTACTTCTTCCATTAAAGGCTTGGTTGAAGAGCCAAGCCTTCACCTGCTTCCTGAAGTAGAGGTAGTCTTGTGTTAAGCGGAGCCTTTCAGGCAATGCGGGGGCTACTCCGGAGAAGGCTCGCTTGCGGGTATCACATCGTGTAATGTCTTTTAGAGAGGGTGTAGTTAGTGAAAGTCCTTGGGAGGACCTTAGTGTCCTTGGCGGTGTGTGGACGATCATCCTATTCTTCAGACAGACTAACGATAAACGCCCGGTTTCCGTCACATGCAGGAAAATTAAAAATTATTTTCCAGTGCGCATAGCGGTAAGTGCTCAATGTTCATTTTTTTGCAGGCACATGGCTAAATGGAAAAATTAAAAAGGGACCTGTAAAAATAAATAAGGAGAAAGACCTGTTTTATGACCACGCTAAGATGGGCTTAGCACTCAGGAAAGCTCCGTGTTAAAATGCGCTATGTCCATATCTTAACCCTCGAATGCCTGAAGCACAAATTTAGGGGTCCTTTTACTAAGGTGCACTAACAGAATTAGCAGTTACTAAATGATAAGATGCCCATAGGAATATAATGGGTGTCTTATCATTTAGTGCATACTAATCACTACCATGCGCTAAATCCATTAGCGCACCTTAGTACAAGGACCCACTAGATTGTATGCCCTCTCTGTAGATAGAAAAATACCTACTGTACTTAAATATAACATGCTTTGAGCTACAACTCCAAAAGGGAAAGGGAAGGGAAATAGGACCTCATATACCACCTTTCTGTGGTATTTTGCAACTACATTCAAAGCGGTTTACATATATACAGGTACTTATTTTGTACCAGGGGCAATGGAGGGTTAAGTGACTTGCCCAGAGTCACAAGGAGCTGCAGTAGGAATTGAACTCAGTTCCCCAGGATCAAAGTCCACTGCACTAACCACTAGGCTACTCCTCCACTCCAAAAGGCATGAGTTAAACCCAAAACCTCTTTCCTATTTTAGACACTGAGGGTCCCTTTTACGAAGGTGTGCTGAAAAATGGCCTGTGGTAGTGTAGACGCGTGTCTTGGGTGCGCACAGAATTATTTTTCAGCACGCCTGCAAAAAAAAGGCCTTTTAAAAAAATTGCCAAAAATGGACGTGCGGCAAAATGAAAATTGCAAGGCGTCCATTTTAGGCCTGACACTTTATCGCCAACCATTGACCTAGCGGTAAAGTCTCACGCAGTAACTGGGCAGTAATGACCTAAGACGTCAAATGCCACTTGGTGTGCATAGCTGCCGCGCGCCAGAAAACAGAAAATATTTTTCAGCTGCGCGTAGCAGATGCGCACCAAAAATGAAATTACCTCAAGAGCCACACAGTAGCCAGGCAGTAAAGTGGAATTGGCGTGCGTTGGGCATGCGCATGTGCTTACACAGCTAAGTAAAAAGGCCCCTGAAGCCCAAAGTATCAGTTATTGTCCAGCAGGTTCTTACACCATGCTGCTTTGAGATCTTGAAAGACACCGGAAGAAACCATACCTTATGACTATGTCACTTATTAAACAACCTTTAAGCTTTGATGGCTATAGCAAGCTTAAATTCCACACAGAAGCAGAAAGAAGCTATATTCATAACAGAACTGTATTTGTTGTTGTTGCCCACACCAGGAAGTAGAGAGGGAATACTGCATCAAACCTTGACAAAAAATAAAATTATTCAGAAGAAAACAATAAAGCAGTAATGTGCACAGGGGAAAAAAATCAGTAAGCTTTGATTTTATGTGCAATATATACCTAGGCCTGCAAACCACCAGGATGATATTTTATATTTCGAACGGCGGTATATCAAAAGCTAAAAATAAATAAAATACATTTTTTTTGCATTTTTCCCTAGTTCTAGTGTTTTTTTCCAGTTCATTTCACCCATCTATGTTAATAATAAAAGTTTGATGCAGATTAGAACTTTTCAAGGCATGTGGACTGACTTTATCCATCTTAATTTGTAGGTTAACATGTTAAGTCGATTTTGGTGCACTACATTTTTTTAAGCGCGCCAATGAACTGAAGGGGCGCTGACATGCACATCCTTACATTAAAATCTGATGGGGATTGTAGCTTTATAAAGTAATTAACTATGCAATCATGAAGAATAACTAAGCTCCCTTCACTCATTGACTGAGAATGGTATCTTAGTATCCCTGAAGGCTGCCAACTTTAAACATCTTTAAACAATGTTTTGTTTTACTTTAGCCAGGTTTGTTGTAAGCCTATGAGAACAACCTTGTATAGTTGGTAAACACCTTGTCCAACAGGTAAACTATGCATTAACCTCCAAGATAAAAGACTAATTAAAGAAACATTCAAAGATGCAGATAACTGAGATCAGTCCTCAACTCAACTCAAGTGCAACCTTATTGCAAATAGAAATAGGTTTTCTTTTCAGCTTTCTGCAACTGTAACAAGGGAGATACTTGTTTTCTTTCTATGTTAAAAGAATCCAGCAAAACGATTACAGTTACTCAAAATAGGAAGCATGTGAAATGAACTAGCATTACATAGTAACATAGTAAATGACGGCAGATAAAGACCTCTACGGTCCATCCAGTCTGCCCAACAAGATAAACTCATTTTACATGGTATGTGATACTTTATATGTATACCCGAGTTTGATTTGTCCTTGTCATTCTCAGGGCACAGACCGTTGAAGTCTGCCCAGTACTGTTCTTGTACTAAGTTTTGAAGCTAACGGCGAAGCCCCTTAAAATTTACACTCCAGCCCATCCCTATCTATTCAGTCATGATCAGGGCATAGACCGAGAAGTCTGCCCAGTTCCCGTTTTGTTTCCAATTACCAGCGTCGCCACCCAATCTCCGCTAAGATTCCGCGGAACCATTCCTTCTAAACAGGATTCCTTTGTGTTTATCCTACGCATGTTTGAATTCCATTACCGTTTTCATCTCCACCACCTCCCGCGGGAGGACATTCCACATATCCATCACTCTCTCTGTGAAAAAAATACTTCCTGACATTAGTCCTGAGTCTGCCCCCCTTCAACCTCAATTCATGTCCTCTAGTTCTACCACCTTCCCGTCTCCGGAAAAGGTTCATTTGTGGATTAATACCTTTCAAATATTTGAACGTCTGTATCATGTCACCCCTGTTTCTCCTTTACTCCAAGGTATACATGTTCAAGTCAGCAAGTCTCTCCTCGTATGGTTTGCAACGTACCATTTTTGTAGCTTTTCTTTTCACTGCTTCCAGTCTTTTTCCATCTTTAGCAAGATATGACCTCCAAAACTGAACACAATACTCCAAGTGGGGCCTCACCAACGACTTGTAGAGGGGCATCAACACCTCCTTTCTTCTGCTGGTTATGCCCCTCTCTACACAGCCTAGCATCCTTCTGGCCACGGCCGACACCTTGTCGCATTGTTTCTTCACCTTCAGATCCTAAGACACCAACACCCCAAGGTCTCTCTCCTGAGTCGAGCTTACTAATCTCTCTTTTGGGTTTCCACACCACAAGTGTATCACTCTACACTTCTTGGCATTAAATTTTAACTGTCACTAAATAGCTCCAGTCTTATTGAATACAAAATATCTTTATTAAACACGTGTGCTTCAAAACCTGCTCACGTGTGTTTAAAACCTTTATTCACAAACAATGTTCTCTTATATCTTCCATACTCATTCACACCTTATAGTACCTGCATAGAAAATCTATAACAAGGAGGATTTATATATACATGACTTTCTTGAATATCATTACACACTGTGTCAGAGTTCATAACTTCTTGTCTCTCAAAGAGACTTCACAGAATTAGAAATACGGGACCTTTGCATGTGTCCATTCACTCTGCTCTTCCGGTTTCCGGTTTCACATAAAGTTTCATGAAAGTTCAAGACAAACCCCAACACACTTCTCTGGGGATGAACACCTCCACTTGCAATAGATTTCAGGCACTACATAAGCAGAATGAGACTTTCAATCTCATAACTGCTGTTACTCCAGTCCTTAAGCAAGCTTAAGAAATCTATTGCAAGTGGAGGTGTTCATCCCCAGAGAAGTGTGTTGGGGTTTGTCTTGAACTTTCATGAAACTTTATGTGAAACCGGAAACCGGAAACCGGAAGAGCAGAGTGAATGGACACATGCAAAGGTCCCGTATTTCTAATTCTGTGAAGTCTCTTTGAGAGACAAGAAGTTATGAACTCTGACACAGTGTGTAATGATATTCAAGAAAGTCATGTATATATAAATCCTCCTTGTTATAGATTTTCTATGCAGGTACTATAAGGTGTGAATGAGTATGGAAGATATAAGAGAACATTGTTTGTGAATAAAGGTTTTAAACACACGTGAGCAGGTTTTGAAGCACACGTGTTTAATAAAGATATTTTGTATTCAATAAGACTGGAGCTATTTAGTGATTGATAATACGAGTGCTCCAGCAGCTCTATTGAGTCCCTAATTGTATAAAATTAAATTTTAACTGCCAGACCCTCGACCATTCTTCTAACGTTTGGAGACCCCTTCTCATCGTTTCTACTCCCTCCAGGGTATCCACTCTATTGGCTATTTTCGTGTCATCCGCAAAAAAGCACATCTTTCCTTCCAACCCTTCAGCAATATCTCTCACAAATATATTAAACTGAATAGGCCTCAGCACCGAACCCTGAGGAACTCCACTGCTCACCTTCCTTTCCTCCGAGCGGATTCCATTTACCAACACCTTCTGCAACCTGTCGGTCAACCAGTTTCTTATCCAGTTCACCACTTTTGCTCCTAAGATCAACCCTTTCAGCTTCTTCACGAGTCTTCTGTGGGAGACCGTATCAAAGGCTTTGCTGAAGTCCAAGTAGATTACATCTAGCGCACGTCCCTCATCCAGGTCTTTGGCCACCCAGTCAAAAAAGTCAATAAGAATCGTTTGGCAGGATTTTCCTTTGGTAAAACCATGTTGCCTCGGGTCCTGTAACCCGTCGGTTTCTAGAAAGTTAACTATCCTTTCTTTCAGCAGCGACTCCATTATTTTTCCTACCACTGACATGAGACTTACCGGTCTGTAGTTTCCCACTTCTTCCCTGTCTCCTCTTTTGTGAAGAGGGACCACATCCACTCGTCTCCAATCTCGCGGAACCTCTCCCGTCTCTAAAGATCTATTAAATAAATCTTTAAGAGGTCCCGCCAGGACCTCTCTGAGCTCCTTCAGTATTCTGGGATGTATCTCATCCGACCCCATAGCTTTGTTCACTTTCAGATTCTCCAGCTGTTTATAAACTTCTTGATTCAAAACAGAATCAAGAAAAAATTAATGGTATCAATAAATGGATGCCTCGTCATCCTCAGTCACACAGACTGGTTCATGTCTAGGACAGAGAACCATTTTTCAGAGAACTGGCTTAATTTGAAGAATGAAGTCTGCCTGAATTTCTGAAAATAGCTGAAGAAGAAAGCCTGATGAACACCCCAAACAAGAAATGAATCACAGCTCTAGGTCAACAATAAAAATATCAAAAGGTTCCCAAGACTGCACCAAATACAGTTATCCCTGAAGATGGAAAACCCTTACAGAGATATCCAAGGCCACTGCATGATAATAAATAGGAAAACTTCATCTACAGGCTACATTGAACAGATATGAGTGGCATTTACAGATTGTGAAGGTGAACAGAGTCCCATTAGAGAGTAAAGAAAGAAGTTATTTCCTAAAACCCTTTCATATAAGCATTTTCCTAGGGGATTACCCCTTCCCTTTCTCCAGGTAGACTTAGGGGTCCTTTTACTAAGGTGTGCTATTGGATTTAGTGCACGCTAATGATTTGCATGCGCTAAATGATACGATGCCCATTATATTCCTATGGACCTCTTATAATTTAGTGCACACTAACAGGCTTATTTTCAAAGGAGAAGGGTGTCCATCTTTCGACACAAATCGCAAGATGGGCATCCTTCTCACAGGGTCACCCAAATTGGCATAATTGTAAGCCGATTTTGGGCGTCCTGAACTGCTTTCTGTTGCGGGGACGACTAAAGTTCATGGGGGTGTGTCGGAGGCGTAGCAAAGGCGGGACTGGGGCATGACTAACACATGGACATCCTCGACCGATAATGGAAAAAAGAAGGGCGTCCCTGACAAACACTTGGATGACTTTACCTGGTCCTTTTTTTCTTATGACCAAGCCACAAAAATGTGCGCTAAATAACCAGATGTCCACTGGAGGGAATCGGGGATGACCTCCCCTTACTCTCCCAGTGGTCACTAACCACCTCCCACCCTCAAAAAAATGTTTTAAAATATTTTTTACAGTCTCTATGCCAGCCTCAAATATCATACCCAGCTCCATGACAGCAGTATGCAGGTCCCTGGGGCAGTTTTAGTGGGTGCAGTGCACTTCAAGCAGGCGGACCCAGGCCCATCCTCCCCCCTACCTCTTACACTTGTGGTGGTAAATGTGAGCCCTTCAAAACCCACCAGAAACCCACTGTACCCAAATGTAGGTGCCCCCTTCACCCATAAGGGCTATGGTAGTGGTGTACAGTTGTGGGGAGTTTTGGGGGGGGTGGGGGGCTCAGCACACAAGGTAAGGGAGCTATGCACCTGGGAGCAATTTCTGAAGTCCACTGCAGTGCCACCTAGGGTGCCCGGTTGGCATCCTGGCATGTCAATGGGCTAGTGCACTACGAATGCTGGCTCCTCCCATGACCAAAGGGCTTGGATTTCGTCGTTTCTGAGATGGGCGTCCTCTGTTTCCATTATCACCGAAAATCGGGGACGACCATCTCTAAGGACGACCATCTCTAAGGTCGACCTAAATTTCGCGATTTGGGCGTCCCCGATAATACGGGTTTCCCCGCCCCTTTGCCAGGACATCCTGCGAGGACATCCTCAGGAAAACTTGGGCACCCCTTTCGATTATGCCCCTCCACATCTGTTAGCGCACCTTGGTAAAAGGACTTCATAATGCTCTCTCTCTCCTCTCCCACCAACCCCTTCCTTTTCTCCTCATTTAGGAAGCATTACTTAATGTTAATAAAACAATGGATTATTAGTTCTTAACCCAGATTTTTTAAAAATTATTTCTATATGTACTAATTTGGATATCCTCCTCCTCCCCCATCACTGCTTTCATTTGACCCCCCCCCCCCCTCAGAACAATATTTCTAGATTCAACATAGTCTTCCAGACAAAACAAAGTTTATCTCCCCGTTTACAAAGCCACGCTAGCGGCTGCTGGTGCGGTAACGCCAACACAGACCATTGTATCTGCATTGCCATGCGGCTTTGTGTGGAGTGGAGGAGTGGCCTAGTGGTTAGGGTGATGGACTTTGGTCCTGGGGAACTGAGGAACTGAGTTTGATTCCCACTTCAGGCACAGGCAGCTCCTTGTGACTCTGAGCAAGTCACTTAACCCTCCATTGCCCCATGTAAGCCGCATTGAGCCTGCCATGAGTGGGAAAGCGCGGGGTACAAATGTAACAAAAATAAAATAGATACTATTGGAGATTCTACATGGAATGTTGCTATTCCACTAGCAACATTCCATGTAGAAGGCTGTGCAGGCTTCTGTTTCTGTGAGTCTGACGTCCTGCACGTACGTGCAGGACGTCAGACTCGCAGAAGCCTGCGCGGCCACATTGGTGATCTGCAAGGGCCGACTTCTACATGGAATGTTGCTAGTGGAATCTCAAATAGTAGCAACAGTGGAGGAGTGGCCTAGTGGTTAGGGTGGTGGACTTTGGTCCTGAGGAACTGAGTTCGATTCCCACTTCAGGCACAGGCAGCTCCTTGTGACTCTGAGCAAGTCACTTAACCCTCCATTGCCCCATGTAAGCCGCATTGAGCCTGCTATGAGTGGGAAAGCACGGGGTACAAATGTAACAAAAATAAATGAAATAAAAGGTGGGATAGAAGAGATGAATTAATTAAGCACAAGAGTAAATCAAGAAACAATGTTCTTGCTCATTAGAAAGTAGCATCTGAAAGAGCTCTGTAAGCACAAATGTATACTAATAAGAGAAATTATTGGCATCAATACAATTTATAAAGCAATCTGAAGCAGAAACATAAAAATCCTACGTATAAGCAAAACCCGGCTTATTTTTCACCAGTTTGTCTACGTTAAACAGCAGGAAGCACCATAGCAACCTTGAAAAGTGCAGATACTTCCATACAGCAAGTCACAACCAAAATCAAAGTCATTAAAGTGCAGAACGCTCCCTGTGGGTATGAGAGAATGCAGAACTTTTAAGGCTGACATCAAGCCAGAATCCCATTAAGCTGACTAAACCGATAAGGATGTACAGTAATTTCTTGGGGTTTAAGCATTCGGGAGGAGGAACAGCAGACGTAAGGAATGAGACTCTTCACTTTTGATGACCAAGAAAAAGACAAAAGCCCTGCTCAAATTTCTTTCATTGTGGAAACTAATGTAATACCTCTCATGATACTTCTCTGTGGTAGCTTAATAGATAACTATTCTGCAGGCTTTTGACACAAACCCACCAGTAACAGTTTTCATTAAATAGGTCTTCTCATTCTGAGGTGCACATAAAGGATGTAGGGATGTTGATATGATGTAATGTATTTGAGATCTGTCTAAAGGCACTGAAATATTCCCCCTTTCCCCCATAACAAGTGGGAAATATGGCATGCAATAGTAGATATGAACTATACATACTTTATTTTCATAAGGATGCAGAGGCGTATAGATATGGTCCCTTGAACTTGTTCAGGAGAATCTCCAGACACTTGGGTGTTCAGGATTTTCACTTCTACCACCTGACTACAAGGACCTTTCTTGGTCCCTCCCTTGAGGATAGGGTGAATTTCTAATTCCTCTCACAACTCCCCGTTCTGTCCATGTAGATCATATGCAAATGAGGGTTGCTTCAGTAAGTCCCTGGGTACCTGTTGCTCATACCTAGCTATCAGGGAATTATGTCAATATTAGTAAGAAATGCCCGTTTCGGAAAAAAATGAAACGGGCGCTAGCAAGGTAATCCCCCCCCACCATCCATCCTCCCTCCCTCCCAAGTTCCAGACCCCCCCTCCGTCCCTCCCTTCCGCGTTCCACACCCCCCTCTCCCTTGATTGCGAGTTTGTGACGAAAGTTTTCAGCACTTTCCCCGCTGCTGAATCTCTGGAACTCGTGCGTTGTGCCTTCGCCGCCCCGCCCTCGACGTCATTCGCCGCCCCGCCCTCGACGTCATCGCGTTTTGACGTGAGGGCGGAGCTACAGTGACTGCAGGCCAAACCGGATATCTCGGGTGCCTCATCCGGCTTGAGGCTTCATTGGAACGTTGGAGGTGCCTTTATATATATAGATCTCTTAGAAGGATTAGTCCCCTCCCTTGTCAGCTCCCACGTAGTTTCCCTGGTGGATACTTCCTTCCACTCAGAGGTCTACAGTCCTCACCTTAAATGTAAGGGAATGCTGTGGGACTAACTCAGATCCATGTAAAAACTTTGCCATACCAAAATAAAGAGCATTGCAGTAGTCCAAATGTGATAACGCCATACTCAGAATAACCACCAAATATGTGTTAATTTAGTTGCATGGATGGGTGCTCGGTGTATTCTATAAACCACACTGAAATTTAGTGTATTCTATAAAGTACGCCTAAATTTAGGCATACTTTATAAAATATGGCTAGGCATATTTTTGGGCGATGATTTCTTAGGCACGATATATAGAATCTAGCCCATAATGTCCAATATTGTCCAATATAGGCAATGAGAGGTCCAAGGCAACTAAAAGCTCATAGTCAATCAATAATGTGTACAAAATATATCCAGCCCGTGTTTTCCAAAATTCGATGCTTTAAACAAAGCCTGCTCAGCGTTCCCTCAACTCAAGCTGAGTTTCGCTGAAGCTTCTTTGGGAGGCAGCAAATCTAAATAAAACAGAAACGAAATATATACCTACATCAAATAAAATTCAACCCACTAATACCACATTTCTCACAAATTAATCAAAACCATTAAATAGATTGAACATATACCCTCCCGCGGGAGGTGGTGGAGATGAAAACGGTAACGGAATTCAAACATGCGTGGGATAAACATAAAGGAATCCTGTTCAGAAGGAATGGATCCTCAGGAGCTTAACTGAGATTGGATAGCAGAGCCGGTAGTGAGAGGCGGGGCTGGAGGTTGGGAGGCGGGGATAGTGCGGGGCAGACTTATACGGTCTGTGCCAGAGCCAGTGGTGGGAGGCGGGACTGGAGGTTGGGAGGCAGGGATAGTGCTGGGCAGACTTATACGGTCTGTGCCAGAGCCGGTGGTGGGAGGCGGGGATAGTGCTGGGCAGACTTATACGGTCTGTGCCAGAGCCGGTGGTTGGGAGGCGGGGCTGGTGGTTAGGAGGCGGGGATAGTGCTGGGCAGACTTATATGGTCTGTGCCCTGAAGAGCATAGGTACAAATCAAAGTAGGGTATACACAAAAAGTAGCACACATGAGTTGTCTTGTTGGGCAGACTGGATGGACCGTGCAGGTCTTTTTTCTGCCGTCATCTACTATGTTACTATGTTACTATATACACATAATCTCAAATAAATCTTGAAACAACAATGATATGGCAGTTTGCCAGAAAGATCCTCCAAATTTGGACAACAACTGCATCAAAGCAACCTAACAGCACAAAACACTGACCTTTAATGACTCCATGACTGTTGACATAATAACACACAGCACAAAAATCATCCAATCAACAAAGCCACTCAATCTCCCTCTTCATACTATTGAGTTCTACAGTATTCCATTGAAATATAAACCACTGTTCCTTCTGAACCAGTGCACGGGATATGTACCCACCCTGAGAGAAATATGCTTGCAATAAAACTTTATATCGTAATTCTGGAATTTGCATGGTTCTTCTCTAGCCAATGTGCTGCCACCGGGGCCTCTGTTTTGCCCGTACAAATGTGTTCATCAAGTCTCAACTTGACACTCCGTTTGCATGGTTGTCTGCCCTGGAGGATACTTTCCCATGCTACTTGTTTCCCCATTTCTTCTTTGACAATTTTATGGAGCTCCTTTCTGTTTGAACATTTGAATCAAAGGGCGGGTACATCAAATGAAACAAACGAAACGGAAAATAAACTAAACTTTTAAACAGACACCTCAATCAGTACTTTAAGTATCAGGGAGGTGTGAAACAACATCGTATCCCTTATCATTTCCCCCTAGATTCAATAAATTGAGTGCCCAGATTTGGGTATGGAACCCAGATACGCATGCAAACAAATTAGTCAATTTTGCGCTAACAATCAATTATTGAGCTTTATTTATTTATTTTATTCGGATTTATTTACCGCCTTTTTGAAGGAATTCACTCAAGGCGGTGTACAGTAAGAATAGATCAAACATGAGCAGGAGGCAATTAGAGCAGTAAAAATATTCGAACAACAATACAAAGTATGGCATGTATACTACTTGCAATGACAACACAATATGTACTAGAACATTATTAGGCATATTTTCAAAGCACTTAGCCTTCCAAAGTTCCATAGGTTTCTAAGTGCTTTATAATTGGTAGTGAAGGGTAAGGCAAAGTTGCATCATATAGATGGGTAAGAAAGTAGGAGGAGTTAGAAAGTAAGGTGATTGATTTGAAGAAAGTTGCACGTGAGGTCAGAGAGATGGTTAAACATTATCTCAGCTAGGGTAGGAGTGGATAAACACGTCCCGCTGCAGTATGTGCAGCCCGAGTCAATCCTTGTGTGTGTGAGTAGACTAACAAGTTAGTTACTTCTTCCGTTAAAGGCCTGGTTGAAGCAGGGGCGTAGCCAGACAGCAGGTTTTGGGTGGGCCTAGGCAAGAAGTGGGTGGACACCAAGTGTTCTCCCCCCTACCCTCCACCCAAAAAAATATCTCAGCTGGTGGGAAAATGCTTCGCTCCACCTTGGCAATCTGCAGCTGGCATATGCTGAAAACTGAGCATTCACAGGTACTAGTATCGTGGAGAGCAGCATTTTTGTTACCATCAGGGGGAAGTCTTCAGCTGGCAGAGCTTGGGATCCCCACCAGCTACCGCTAAACGTGTACTACTGTTGGATGGGCTTGAGCACTAAGTGGGTGGGCCCTGGCCCACCCAGGCCCACCTGTGGCTATGCCACTGGGTTGAAGAGCTAAGCTTTCACCTGCTTCCTGAAGTAGAGGTAGTGTTGTGTTAAGCGGAGCCTTTCAGGCAGTGCATTCCAGAGTGTGGGGGCTACTCCGGAGAAGGCTCGCTTGCGGGTATCACATCGTGTAATGTCTTTTGGAGAGGGTGTAGCTAGTGAAGGGTTGTCACTTAATTGGCACTAAATTGGATTTATACAGGCACCTGCCTACGCACTATTCTATAACACATAGCACGACCCAAAAGAGGGCAAAGCCATCGGAGGGGCAGAGTCATTCCAAATATTTAGGCGACATGTTATAGAATACCGGGGTTAAGCGTCCAACTTGCATACCAGAGTTTATGTCAAGTTTCAGTTGGCATAAGTCCTCAAGCCAAAAGTTGGGCACGGGAATCCGCTCTAAGCGCTATTCAATAAAGGGCGCATAAATTTGAGCACCATTTATTAAATCTGACCCTTTAAGTCACTGGCAAGAGAAAACGAGAAATGTGTCATCAACAGTATGCACCGTGTGTGTGCTATTCGTGGAAGAGTGTGCACACCTTTCCGATACCGCACACATGTGCGAACCATCGTACATGCACAATTATCCAGACAAGTATGCACTGCTTGTGAATACCGTGCACTATTTCTTTCTGAAAGAGCGTGCACACTTGACGACATCGTTTCCCTGATGCCATAATAAAAAAGAAAACCTAAATTAATCAAACATTCCCACAAATGGCTGGAAAGAAAAGTTTTCTGGCTACACACCCCTATACAACAAATTCCATTTTATTTCATTTTTTTTCTTAAGTTAGAACATTTCACTGTAACTCAGTTTGCAATCCTGTGTGAATTGAGACTGGATGCTGAACTGCAGTTTCTACCAAACAGATACAGGATGAGGCAAAGACCCTGTGGGTTTAAAATCTCTGACGGCAATCCCCAACAGTGCCATGTGGGGAGCTTGCCCACATAATAATTAGATTTTACCATCAACTGGGTCCTTATGTGCTTCTTTTTAGCTACATCAGCTTTTCTCCTGATGATGTGTACATATAGCTAAGACCACAGAGAATGTTTTATATATATATATATATTTGTTTTATTCTTCAACACAGATGCAGCCTCTCTAAATATATTCCCCATGTCCTCTTTGGAGATAAAAGTTCATGGCAACCACGTCAACATTATTCCAAATGTACAGAACGAACTGAAACTATGGAACTCATTGTTGGCTAAATCTAATAGCCAGATCCTCTACGGCAGCTGGTAATGCTGTCACGTGAATCCACAAATGCGATTCTGTTATGAATGTTTATCTTTGGGGAACCACTATAATCAGTACAACACAGTACTTATTCTCTTGTTTTGACAATGATTTTAGTATCTGAAATTCCACAGTGACCTATAGAGATAGACGGCGTGGGAAGGATTAAAGTATGGATTGCCCCTAAAGCAAGGGCCTGATGCAGTCTTTCCAGCCAAGGGATGGCCATATTTAGCACCTGCGTCCCCTCACCCACACATGCAATAGCAACTTGAGATCTCATTCAGGCCAGGACCAATAACTCCATCATACGTTTCTGGTCTTTGACTATCTGTAAAGAAAACCATGTGTACTCAGTATCCAACATTAGACTGAGAATCTCATTGACGTGGAGGAACCCAGGACATAATTACAGTAGTTTACTGCTGGGGGTGGGGAAGTCAGGAAGGGGCCAACCTGATGAGGGAAGTAGAGGAGGAGCAGGAAGGTTAAAAAAGATACAGAGCCTGTGTGTGGGGGTGGGGTGGGGACAAATGTACACAATGATCAGCAGAAGCTGGAGACCCATGGCAGGTCACTGCATAATTAGAACAAATCCCACTACTCAACATAGCGCTAGAGCCAAATAAATAAATAAACAAGTGGCCATGTTAGGTTAGAGGCTCAGGTGATCAAATTTGCGGATGATACAAAGTCATTCAAGGTTGATAAAACACATGCGGACTGTGAAATATTGCAGGATGACCTTAGGAAATTGGAAGACTGGGCGTCCAAATGGCAGATGAAATTTAATGTGGCCAAATGCAAGGTGCATAAGTACATAAGCACCGCCACACTGGGAAAAGACCAAAGGTCCATCAAGCCCAGCACTCTGTCTCCGACAGCGGCCAATCCAGGCCCGAAGAACCTGGCAAAACCCCCAAATTTAATAATGATCAATGGACTTTTTCTTCAGGAATCTGTCCAGACCCCCTTTAAACTCGGCAAGGCCAGCTGCCGTCTGTACCTCCTCCGGCAATGAGTTCCGGAGTCTAACTATGCGCTGAGTAAAGAAAAACTTTCTCCAATTTGTTTTAAACCTACCACACTCTAGTTTCATCTTGTGTCCCCTGGTTCTATTATTGTTAGAAAGTGTAAACAAACGCTTCACATCTGTCCGCTCTACCCCACTCATTATTTTGTAGACCTCTATCATATCACCCCTCAGCCGCCTTTTCTCCAGGCTAAAGAGGTGATGCACATTGGAAAGAATAATCCAAATCAGAGTTACTTGATGGTTCGGTCCACCTTGGGGGTCAGCACTCAAGACAAAGATCTAGGTGTCATTGTAGATAATACGCTGAAATCTTCTGCTCAGTGTGTAGCGGCGACCAAAACAGCAAATAGGTTGCTAGGAATTATTAGGAAAGGGGTGGTGAATGAGACCGAAAACACTATAATGCTTTTGTATCGCTTCATAATGTGTCCATATCTTGAGTATTCAGTTCTGGTCACCGTATCTCAAAAAAGATATAGCGGAATTAGCAAAGGTTCAAAGAAGAGTGACTAAAATGATAAAGGGGATGGAATTCCTCTCGTATGAGGAAAGGCTAAAGAGGTTAAGGCTCTTCAGTTTGGAAAAGAGACGGATGAGGGGGGATATGATTGAGGTCTACAAAATCCTTAGTGGTGTAGAACGAGTAGAAGTAAATCGATTTTTTTACTTGTTCCAAAAGTACAAAGACTAAGGGACACTCAAGGAAGTTACATGGAAATACTTTAAAAACAAATAGGAGGAAATATTTTCTCACTCAACAAATAGTTAAGCTCTGGAACTCTTTGCCGGAGGATGTGGTAACAGCAGTTAGCGTATCTGGGTTTAAAAAAGGTTTGGACAAATTTCTGGAGGAAAAGTCCATAGTCTGTTATTGAGGCAGACATGGGAAGCAACTGCTTGCCCTGGGATTTGTAGTATGGTGTGTTGCAAAGATTTGGGTTTTTGCCAGGTAGTGGGGACCTGGATTGGCTACCTTTGGAAGCAGGACACTGGGCTAGATGGACCATTGGTCTGTCCAAGTATGACTACTCTTATGTTCTTATGGAAGTTTTCCTTTCTCTTCATGATATAAAGAAAACCCCAAAATTTATATAATATAGAAACAGAGGGGTCAAAATGCAAAATGATTTAAGCGGGCTGCTTAATCCTGATATTCAGGGGCACATAATGGCCCTGGATATTGGTTCTGACTGTCAATTTTTGAAGTGGGTCAGAGAGGGACGTTCCAAGTGCAGAGTCTTGGAGGAGCTGACAGCCATGCAGATTCTGGCAATACTCAGCACTGATGCCCGAATAGCTAAGCAACTAATAGGACCTCATAAATAGCAGTCCTAACTTTGGTCATTTAGGGTCTTTTTACTACGGTGCGCCAAGGAATGGCCTGCGCTGGTGTAGACGCGTGTATTGGACGCATGCAGGTCCATGTTTTAGCACATCTGCAAAAAAAGGCCTTTTTTTTTGGTTGAAAATGGACATGCGGCAAAATAAAAATCGGTGCACATCCATTTTGGGCTTGAGATTTTTCACTCTTTCAAAAAGTACAAAGACCATGAAATACACATGGAAATACTTTTAAAACAAAGAGGAGGAAATATTTTTTCACTCAAAGAAAAGTTCTGGAACTTGCTGCAGGAAGATGTGGTAACAGCAGTTAGCATTTCTGGGTTTAAAAAAGGTTTGGCCAAATTCCTGGAGGAAAAGTCCACAGTCTGTTATTGAAAAGGCCATGGGGGAAGCCACTGCTTGCCCTTGGACTGGTAGCATGGAATACTCAGTTGCTCATAGAAACAATGGAAACATTTATGGTGAAGGACTGGAGCTATCTTAAAACGTTTTGACAAATAATGCAATGTTCTGGTGCACTGGGGGGAGAGCATAATACATTGTACCAGAACAGAAACTTGGAAAAAAAAATAAGAGTATAGCCATTTTTATGGGAACTTACAATCTTACCAAGAAGGCAGGATTTAGGGATTTGAATAAAATTGTTCTATTATGCTTGTACTTTTGTTTAACCGACTACCTAGTATGTTAATTAATTCAGAATGGCAAACAAAAACAAATTTCATTTGCAACTCTCTTAACATACCGTAATCAGTAAGAAAAAAAGAATGCAGTACAAAGATTTTATTTCATTAACCAAAGATTTTGCGATATGAATACCTCCTTGTATCTATGATCTGCTCAACAAAGGGGTAATGACATCAGTAACTGTGCTATTCCTCTCTATTATGAGAAGTTGCATTTATTAGTAACACCGGGTAGCCCAAAACAAATCAACAGCACAGATAGCTGAAAGGGCACAGGGGCTTTACCCCTACAACTAGGCACTGATAAGTGGAAAGATCAGTGGACTGTGTAGTTTGAGGGGTTCTTTTACTAAGGTGTGCCGAAAAATGGCCTATGCTGGTTTAGACATGCGCAGGTCCATTTTTCAGCGCACCTGCAAAAAGGCCTTTTTTTGACTGAAAATGGATGTGTGGCAAAATAAAAATTGGCGCATGTCCATTTTGGGCCTGAGACCTTACCGCCACCCACTGACCTAGCAAGTAAGGTCTCACGCATTAACCGGGCGGTAATGGTCTACGCATGTACAATGCCGATTTCCGCCCACTTACCGCTGTGCACTGGAAAATTTCTTGCGCGTAGTGGACACATGTAAAAAAATGGAATTACCGCCCAGGCCACGTGGTAGCCAGGCGGTAGTTCAAAATTGACGAGCGTAGGACGTGCGTAGGCACCTACGCGGCTTAGTAAAAGGGCCCAAAATTATGTTTCCAGTCATTCATCATCTCAGGGCTAAGCTATACCCAATTTATGCATTTTTGAGTTAGACAGTTTACAGAGAGAAACAACAAAAGAAGCGAGCAGCAGATACGGTTTGGATGTCAAAGACTGTGCTGTGTCTGGACCATGCTTAACATGTGGACACTGAGAGTGTGCATTTATGAATATGTATTCCATTCATTAGTGCGCCGTAAAAATGTACCCCCCCCCCCCAGTGTACTAAGCTGGCATTGCCGCATGGCTTAGTACACGGGGGGGGGGGGGGGGGTTGGTGTGTAATAAACTGACTTACTACTACTACTACTACTTAACATTTCTAAAGCGCTACTAAGGTTACGCAGTGCTGTACAATTTAACATGGAAGGACAGTCCCTGCTCAAGGAGCTTACAATCTAAAAGACAGGTGTACAATCTAGAGACAGGTGTACAATCTAAAAGACAAGTGTAGAGTCAATCTGATAGGGCATACTATATTTCTCGAAGGTTAGGTGCCGAAGGCAGCATTGAAGAAGTGAGTTTTAAGCAGAGATTTGAATATGGGTAGGGAGGGGGCTTGGCGTAGGGGTTGAGGTAGATTGTTCCAGGCATAGGGTGAGGCAAGGCAGAATGAGCGGAGCCTGGAGTTGGCAGTGGTAGAGAAGGGTACTGAAAGGAGGGATTTGTCCTGTGAGTGGAGGTTACGGGCGGGAACATAGGGGGAGATGAGGGTAGAGAGGTAGTGAGGAGCCGCAGACCGGGTGCATTTGTAGGTAAGGAGTAGAAGCTTGAATTGTATGCGGTATCTGATCGGAAGTCAGTGAAGTGACTTGAGGAGAGGGGTGATATGAGTATATCGGTTCTGGCGGAATATAAGACGTGTGGCAGCGTTCTGAATGGATTGAAGGGGGGATAGATGGCTAAGTGGGAGGCCGGTGAGGAGTAAGTTGCAGTAGTCAAGGCGAGAGGTAATGAGAGCGTGGACGAGAGTTCGTGTGGTGTGCTCAGAGAGGAAAGGGCGAATTTTGCTGATGTTGAAGAGGAAGAAGCGACAGGTCTTGGCAGTCTGTTGGATATGTGCAGAGAAGGAGAGGGAGGAGTCGAAGATGACTCCGAGGTTGCGGGCAGAAGGGACGGGGAGGATGAGGGTGTTATCAACTGAGATAGAGAGTGGAGGAAGAGGAGAAGTGGGTTTAGGTGGAAAGACTTAATGTGCACTAATCTCCTTAGCATGCCTTAATTCATCGGTTACTGTGCAATAAATCAATTTAGGGGGAAGTTATCAACGCGGTCACAATAAAATGGGTTATTTTACCACAAGTCATAATATTTAGCACACGGTCTCATTTTATTTTCCATGAAACCTAGTTAACAGTAAAATAACACATCTTAACATTGATAACTTCTCCCCTTAATTAAAGAAAAAAGAAATATCTCTAGAAATTAAAATCACTGGGATTAACAATGAGATAACCTATCTTAATGGTAACCTATGTTGATAATTTCCCCTCCTAATTAAATAGAGCTGTCTCTAAAAATCACTGCTATATGTAATAAAGGTGAGTCAAGTATAAGATAATCAAACCATTGTGACATCATTGATGCGGTTGATTCTTAGGCACTAATGGAATGAGGCACTGACATCACAATATCAGAAGTGAGCCAAGTATAGAGTAATTAAGTCTTTGTGACATCACAATGAAGCTGGCTCTTAGGCACTGGTGGAATGAGGCATTATGACATCACAATATCAGAGACTGAAACTCTTCACATAAGGGGGTGGGGTGAGTTTTCAATGAGGGCAGTTGTTGAGACAGGTTATTTTAGCACAGGTCAAAAATTTTATGAAATGAGACCAAGGGCGTCTTTTACTAAGGCGCGCTCACGTTTTTTTGCGCAGGCTTTGCGGGCATGCTAAATGTTAGAGACGCCCATAGGAATGCATTGGCATCTCTAATATTTAGCGCGCCTACAATTTTAGCGTGCACCAAAAACGTGAGCGCGCCTTAGTAAAAGACCCTCCCTAGTTACTAATAGCTGGGTTAACATTAGCCCATGTTGATAATTTCCCCTCAACCGATTTCGCCTGTACAGAATCCTAGCAGACACGCTTTAAAATTCTGCAGACTTGTGCTGGCCAGCAAAGCACGCTTCTGCAGAACTTTCCAGAAAGGCAAATGAGAGTCTCTAGGTCTGCCATTCAGAGGCAATCATTCTCCATTCTCTGACACTTCAAAACATCCTGGGAAATATTCCTTCACAGAATTTATACAGGACCTTTCATTATGTTGCTCTCGAAAGTGGCATTCAACCCTTTTTTAATCAGAAATCCAGCACATGGAGAATAGATGGGAAAGAACAGTCAGGAAAAATAGCATTCTGAGTTGAAGGGAAGTTAATTTCGTTGTGTTTTTTTTTTTTAATGATATCTAATCTAATACATTTTAAACACATCATCTGCACCTGTAATATTAAACATTTGTCTCATATTTATTAACTGTACCTCATGGAATAGTTTCAGGTACTTGAAATGTTAAGTGTAGCCAAATCAAAAATCCTTTTTTTTTTTTTTACTGTTGTTAATATATCAGCCTGTTATTACAATATTTATGGTGGAATCTCCTGTCATTCCTCTCACCATACAGACCTAAAGGCTGAAACATTTGGAGATATATAAAAGGTGACACATAGGACAAAACCAAATAGCCTTTTATACCAGCTAGCATACCATTCATACAATCAGAGTTTTAAAAAAATACCCACAAGCCAAATATCTTCACACATCCATCCATTTCCATTGCTCTGGCATTCTTTTATAAAGAGGCCACAGGGAGGAGTGTCTAAATCAAAAGATTAACTACTCCCACGTCAGTAGTCAGATCCTCCAAATTACACTTAGTTGAAGTCTTGATTCAGAGGTTGTCTGCTATTGATTTGCCTTATAGTAACCAATAAATATATCCAAATACTAGCCTTAGGCTCCTGTTGGCTGTCAGTAGAGAGGGTGGAGACATATTTTTTTTTAAAGGCTACGGGGATTGCAGGTTTCTAGTTTGCAATATTATTTTATATTTTGAGTCAAGAATAACAGACGAACAGAAGCAAGTTGTTTTTAAAGCTTATTTCTCAAAAAAATATATTGTTTTGTGGACAAGCAGTACAAATGTTTCCTGATGTGGCCAGGGTTACTCAGTTGAGAAGAAAAGCATCCTTTTATTTACAATTTCCATGTAAATGTCTGGTCACATATAAGGAAAATAGATATACTTTTTGGATCCTTTTTTTTTTTTTTAAGAATCTTTCCTTAAGGCAGTGGCGTAGCTACGTGGGACCCTCTCGACCCCCCTCCCGCTGCCAACCCGCCGTCGCCTGCCTTTGCTGGCGGGGGACCCCAACCCCCACAAGCCGAGGTCCTCTTCTTCCCGCAAAAGGCTTCGTTCTGTGAGTCTGACGTCCTGCAAGTTGTAGGTGCAGGACGTCAGACTCAGAAACAGAATGAAGGAAGAAGAGGATCTCAGCTGGCGGGGGTTGGGGTCCCCTGCCAGCAAAGGTAGCAGACGGCGACGGCGGTTTGACGGTGGGAGGGGGGTCGAGAGGGTCGTTGGCAGGGGGTCCAGGGCCAAATCTACGGGGGCCCAGGCCCCCATAACCGCACGTAGCCACGCCCCTGTTTTAAAGGTCTTTTTAGGGGCCATGTCAGGGTGGTGGAGAGTAGGCGTTCCTGCGCTAATCAGTTAGCGCAGCTACATTACCACATGCTAACTGGTTGGTGCAGGAATACCATGTGAGCCCTTACCGCCTACAAAAGAGTGGTGACACACAGTGATGTACCAAGGGCGTGGCGGTGGCCTGCCCCGGATGCACGCTGTAAGGGGGTGCAGGGAGCAGCCACGTGACTGTCAGCTCTGCAGATTCCCTGCTATCTCTGATGTTACTTCCTACTCTGGGGCAGGGAACCCTGGGGGGAGGAGGGGAGGTGATATGTCAGGGATGGTGAAGGTGATGCACCGGGGGAGGTGCAACGGCGATCTGCCACGGCTGGCAACCGACATAGGAATGCCGCTAGCAGTAAGTGATCACAGGGTACACTAATGGCAACATTAACACATGGCCTTTAATACATAAATTAGAAAAAGGCCATTTTTACAGCTGGGTTAAAAATGGCCTTAGCATATGGGAAAACCCAGTGTAAGGGTATGCGAAGGCCACTTTTGCTACAATGCAGAGTGTCCTGATAAAAAATGGATAAATCCTGTGCTAGAAATAGCCCCTTTGATTTAAAATCATAATTCTCCCCCCCCCCCCCCCCCCCCCCGCACAACAACAGTTGATGTGAGAGACAAACCTGTGTCAGCACCCTATTTGTTTCTAGATCATTGAGTTGCTTTACCAGGGAACTAGGACAATTTCAGTATCTTGAATGTTTGAAATGCCAATCAAGAATAAACCCGCTATCTCTCAAAAGATACAGCCTCTTGTTGGAATAATCCCAAGTTTCGCCCTAGCTAGACTATGCCAGATCAGCATCTCCTAGAGTCAGGTCATGTTTTCTAAAAGTCAGCCTAGTTCTAGGTCAGACATTGCTAAAGTAGATCTAGACATCTACAGAACTTCCCATGTTATTTTATTTCATAGCCTCCCTACATTGTCCATTTTTTTTTGTTTTCTACCTGCTGTTATTTTTCCATAACACCATCATCATATCCTGATTGAGGTCACTATACCCCAAGCACAAGGTTATTGATACATTGTTTGAAAGGACATCTTCCTCCCCTTCCCTCAAATTTGACCAAGAAACTCAACACCGCAGTTAGGAAAAAAAAATAATCTCACATTGAAGGTGAAAAATCCGGCTAAGAATCTCATCTTTTGTACTCAAGAGTCCTCAGAAACCACCATGACAGCAGAGTATGAAATATGTTTTTGGAATTAAGTTTCATGATTCATGGCTCCTGAGTTCATTACCCAGAGAAGAGGTGACTGACAGCATGAGTAGAACAGATATTAGAAATCAGTCTTGTGAACTGCATGAGAGTTTGGGTACGTCATTTGACCTCAAGCATCAGCAAAATGGAGCAAATGTCAGCAGACTGGGGACCTGGTCTGCCCATTTGTACCAAAATATAGAACAGGAAAAGTTCTCTACAATGACGAATCACAGAAGGCAAAAGTAGAGACTAATAGACGATTCACCACTGGAGATGTGAGTCCAACAGTCTTTATTATATCAGAGATAACGACCCGACACAGGCCGTGTTTCAACGCTAAAAAGCGTCTGCAACAGGGGTCAATAAATACACCAAGTAATGAATGCAAAACGAAGAGTCCTACTTGTATATGTGTTGTCAACTCACTGATCACGTAGCACCAAACAGAATATGCTGGATAGTTTGTATCCAGCATATTCTGTTTGGTGCTACGTGAACTGCATGAGAGTTTGGGTACGTCATTTGACCTCAAGCATCAGCAAAATGGAGCAAATGTCAGCAGACTGGGGACCTGGTCTGCCCATTTGTACCAAAATATAGAACAGGAAAAGTTCTCTACAATGACGAATCACAGAAGGCAAAAGTAGAGACAAATAGACGATTCACCACTGGAGACGTGAGTCCAACAGTCTTTATTATATCAGAGATAACGACCCGACATGTAGCACCAAACAGAATATGCTGGATAGTTTGTATCCAGCATATTCTGTTTGGTGCTACGTGATCAGTGAGTTGACAACACATATACAAGTAGGACTTTTCGTTTTGCATTCATTACTTGGTGTATTTATTGACCCCTGATGCAGACGCTTTTTAGCGTCGAAACACGGCCTGTGTCGGGTCGTTATCTCTGATATAATAAAGACTGTTGGACTCACGTCTCCAGTGGTGAATCGTCTATTAGTCTCTACTTTTGCCTTCTGTGCTGCCCATTTGTACCTGCAGACTATGCTGCCACACACATGCTGCTCTATCTCTCTGTCCTGCTGCTAGGGATTCCTTGTGTTTGTCCCAAGCTTGGTTGAATTCTCACTCTCTTTTGGTTCCTACCACATCCACTCGCATTAATAACATTGTGCCAAAGATTAATGGGGTGATTGTATTTATTTATTTGTTACATTTGCATCCCACATTTCCCCACCTATTTGCAGGCTCAATGTGGCTTACCTTGTACCATAGAGGCGTACGCCATCTCCGCTAGAGAAACAAATACAATGAGTTGTTGTGGTCGAATAAGGTTCATGTGTTATAGACACATTGGGGAATTGTCGAGAAGAAGAGTTATGCAGAGTCTATTACAAGCTTTGGTTTCGTTGTGTTGCAGGGTTTAGGCACTTAGGTTGGGTATGCCTTTTTGAACAGGTTGGTTTTTGTGATTTCCGGAAGTTTAGGTGGTCGTACGTTGTTTTCACGGCTTTTGGTAGTGCGTTCCACAGTTGTGTGCTTATCTAGGAGAAGCTGGATGCATAAGTTGATTTGTATTTGAGTCCTTTGCAGCTTCGGTAGTGGAGATTTAGGTATGTTCGTGATGATTCAATTGTGTTTCTTGTTGGTAGGTCTATGAGGTCTGTCATGCAACCCGGGGCTTCGCCGTAGATAATTTTATGGACCAGGGTGCAGATTTTGAAAGCAGTACGTTCTTTGATTGGTAGCCAGTGTAGTTTTTCTTGGAGGGGTTTGGCGCTTTCGAATCATGTTTTTCCAAATATAAGCCTGGCTGCTATGTTTTGGGCGGTCTGAAAATTCTTTATGAGTTGTTCTTTGCATCCCGCGTACATTCCATAAATTGGTGCCTCAGTTTAGGTGCCCCAATGACATGCACTTAGCACCAATTCTATCACGGTACCTTGGTGCCAAGATTCTATTATAGAATACTAATGTGATATCGGCATTGGCGAGTCTAGGTTCACCTTCTTACACCATGTGAATGGCAGACATAAGTTGCCACAACTAAGGGGCCCTTTTACTAAAGGTTTGGCACGTGTTCCAATCCAAAATTAGTAGTTCCCTCCCCAGCATGCGCCATTTCTGGCGCTACAAAAATATTTTCTATTTTTTTTTTAGCGCCAGTGCATACTCGGCAGTAATCAGGTGTTACCATATGTATGCCCCCCTTGCATTTACCAAATCAAATCCCACAGTCTTTGGTAATCAATAGTAATACAAACGACTAGAATCAAGACTGAAAATGCTGCTCCACTAACAAGGCTAACAGCACTGCAAACACATAATTATAACTGACAATATCTTTTAAAATGTTTTTTAGCTTGCTTTTTTCCTTGTCTCTTGCTTCTTATTAAAGAGTGTCCTCAGCAAAAACCACTTTTTTTAGGCAATACATTTCTTTGCCAAGTGGTATAGCACTGTCTTTCATCAGGCTTCTCTTTGTATTATATTGTGCGCTATTGCCTATCTAAATAGTGCTGCTCCTTAGATAATTAAATCAAAACGTGAACTTATCTGTAACCGTTTTCTACGACATGCACAGTGTTTTTCTCCCTTGTCACTTCACTCTCCTCAGCCACTGTCTTTGACCGATTGACTGGCTTCCCCTGAAAACGCCCGACACCGCGGGTTTCAGCAGTCTTTCATCAGGGACTTGGGTTAAAGCCACACAGGAACTTGGTGTGAAGCCATCTTTTCTTAAACAATATGAGCATTGTGTGAAAGTTGCATATATTGTTTAAGAAAAGATGGCTTCACACCAAGTTCCTGTGTGGCTTTAACCCAAGTCCCTGATGAAAGACTGCTGAAACCCGCGGTGTTGGGCGTTTTCAGGGGAAGCTAGTCAATCGGTCTGAGACAGTGACCCCTTGCATTTAGGCACTATGGCACTTAAGTGCTACCTTATAGAATAACATCTAATACACATAGACGCCTGTCAATTAATGGCAACCTTGACACGTGTAAGTGGCACATATCTCTAGACACCAGTTTACAGAATTGCCCCTACGTGTCTTGGACATCTGGATTTTGACCAGATGGAGAGAAGCAAGAAATGGGACAACCTGGATGTAAACGGGGGATGTCGAAGTGTGAAGGAGATCAGGGGTTCAGAAGAGCCACCGGAGAGCTGGTACAGTTGACTGGACGGTAAGGGATCTTGAATGGCCTGATTTTGCTCACTCAAGGCAAATAGATGAGTTGAATCAGAATTAGTGCTGTGGCACTGATTGGCCACATCCTTCTTGGGGACAGAGGAGACACGGAGGATCCCTTCGGCTGTGACACTGATTAGCTACATCTGACCCAGTTGTGAAGAAAGATGACTATTAATGACTATCAGACAAACCAGGATATAATTGAGGACAAATACTTGCCAGGAAAAAATTTCCTTATCAGGAGACAAACTCTGCAAATTGGGGACATCTAGTAAGTTGTAACTTTATTTTTTAGGAACCCTTTTACTAAAGTGTTGCCGCATGGCAACCCGGAACTACCGCCAGCCCAACGCGGGTGCTTTCACCCCCAGCGTGCGCCATTTCCAGCGCTAGCGGAAACATTGAAAAATATTTCTGTAGAGGGTTACCACTGGGCTAACGTGGAAGTCTTTACCACCATCTCAATGGGTGGTGGTAAGTGCTCCCCCCCCCCCCCCCGAAATGGCCACATGGAAAGTGCAAACTTACTGCACGGCCATTTCGTTTTTAAGCCTTTTTACCTACTGCAGCAAAAGAGGCCCTGGCACACGGCAAAAATGGCCACTGCCGCAAGTGCTGGGCCCCCTTTACCACAGCTTAGTAAACCTCTTAAAAATGTAATTATTTCTCACACATCTCACTTTCTATAATTTTTTTTCCCATACACACAATCTTTAGCTCTTTGAATAAACTTCATGTAACAATTATAGTTCACCCCTTTGGTGACTCTCTTTTGAATCAATTTCACTTTCTCTGTTTCTTGTATTTATTTATTACAAAAGCTTGACATGCACCACTAGCATTAATGTTACAGCAAAATGATGTACTATAATAAGAAAAAGAAACGAAAGAAAACAAGAGAAGAAAACAAAAGAGAGCGGATAGAATCAGAAAAGAGTGAGCATGAAATAAAAAGCAACAGCAGAGAGGAAGCGAGAGACTAGTGAGAGCAAGAGGACGAAGAAGGGGGTGGAAGAGGGAGGGAGACTGAAAGGGAGGGGAAAGGATGGGGGAAGGGAAGGAGGAGAACAGATGGGTAGAGGGGTGTGGCAGAGCCCTGGAAGGGAAGGGATGAGATTTTTGGATTTAGCTCACATCTAATTTCGGCCGTAGCTTAAGGTGAGATACATAGAAAGGCCAAGGTGGGATAAAAGGAGGATGTTGGATGAAGATATTATTGAAAGACCTGCTGAAAGAGCAAAATCTCTAAGCTCTAAGCAAATGAGGAAAGGCAGCGAAATCTAAAAGAATGGGCCAAGGTATGACAAGGCTTAGTTTTCAGCTAACTAAATCAAGTCATAAATGAGGGAAGGACAGCTTGAGATGAATAAAGTGTGTGGTAAGAACATAAGGGGGTAAAAGTGACACATGGTACGGAGAGGTTTGAGTGAATATTGCTTTTATGGACCAAGACCAGAACACTGAATTTCATGCCATCCATGACAGTCAATGTTCAAGTTGCAGCTCTAGGCGTTATGCAAGAGTTTAACATCCACAGACTGAACAAGTTGAAGGCACTTAATGGAGTGTAGTGGGAGGCCATTGTATAGTGCATTGCAGTAATCAAGATGTGATATAACTAAAGCTAAGATAAGAATTCTAAGAAGAGGAGCTGGTAAAGAAAAAACGGTTTGAGCAAGTAGATATGATGGAGTGTGAAAAAAGATGACCTTGAGGGGATTTTCGAAAGGGACGTCCACGTTTTGATTTGGATGGCCTTGCAAAATGTCCCAATCCAGGGGTGAGGAAACCCGTATTTTCGAAGCAAGATGGATATCCATCTTTTGTTTCGAAAACACCATCTTTTGTTTCGAAAATATCGTCAGGGACGTCCAAATCCTCAAATTTGGTTGTCCCTAGATTTGGACGTCCTTAGACATGGACGTTTCTGATTTTCGGCGATTTTCGAAACCAAAGACTTCCATGTCAGAAACTACCAAATGCAAGCCATTTGGTCATGGGAGGAGCCAGCATTTGAAGTGCACTGGTCCCCCTGACATGCCAGGACACTAACCGGGCACACTAGGGGGCACTGCAGTGGACTTCAGAAATTGGTCCCAGGTACATAGCTCCCTTACCTTGTGTGCTGAGCCCCCCAAACCCACTGCCCCCAACTGTACACAACTACCATAGCCCTTACGGGTGAAGGGGGGGCACCTAGATGTGGGTACAGTGGGTTTGTGGTGAGTTTTAGAGGGCTTGCTGTTTCCTCCACAAGTGTAACAGGTGGGGGGGGGGGGGGGGGGGATGGGGCTGGGTCCGCCTGTCTGAAGTGCACTGCACCCACTAAAACTGCTCCAGGGACCTGCATACTGCTGTGATGGACATAAGTATTGCCATACTGGGAAAGACCAAAGGTCCATCAAGCCCAGCATCCTTTTTTCCAACAGCAGCCAATCCAGGTCACAAATACCTGGCAAGATCCCAAAAAAGTACAAAGTATGACATGTGAGGCTGGCAGAAAATATTTTTAAAGATGTTTTTTTGAGGGTGGGAGGGGGTTAGTGACCACTGAGGGAGTAACGGGAGGTCATCCCCAATTCCCTCCGGTGGTCACCTGGTCATTTCAGGCACCTTTTTGTGCCTTAGTTGTAAGAAAAATACGACTAGGTAAAAATGTCCAAGTGTTTGTCAAGGACGTCCTTGTTTTTTTCAATTATGGGTCAAGGATGTCCAAGTGTTAGGCACGCCCAAGTCCCGCCTTTGCTACGCTTTCAACATGCCCCCTTGAACTTTGGCTGTCCTTGCAATGGAGTGCAGTTGAAGACGTCCTAAATTGATCTTCGATTATACCAATTTGGATGTCCCTGGGAGAAGGACATCCAATTTCCGATTTATGTCAAAAGATGGGCATCCTTCTCTTTCGAAAATGAGCTCACTTGTCAATCAAGCCAGTTTGATGTTGAAATGATAATTTTTCACTGAGGATTACTACAAGCACATGGATGGTGTCTTGAAACAGAAGGGGATGGTTATTTACCAAGGGGCATATTGAGATCTTTAAGTCTGTCCTCCATACACTGTATGAGAAAGACCACTGACCATTTTAGTATCTTTTATAGAACACTAGCCCATGTGAATATCCATCTGCAAAGACTGCATTATCAAAGATAATCGTGTAGTTACAGAATAGCAAATAGCTGGATTATTGCCATTTATGCACATATGTGCTCGCATAACTTATGTAAATTGTTAGAATGTTGGAATTTACATATGGAAATGTCACCTAAATTTGGCAGTTCCTTATAGAATAATCTCCTATGAGCTCTCCATACTGCTTTGTTGCACTGCTTCATTATTCTCATCAGCCAAACTGAAAGTGGACTGCAACATCATCACTAGCATGAAGATTTATAAAGAATAAAAATGATCGCAATGTAAACTTCATTTAAAAAAAGAGGCTCCGAAAACATATACAATTTTATTTCTTTTCATTTTTAAAAATATTCCGGCCGATATTCAGGTGGTAGCTGTGAGCATCTGGGCACATTCAAACATGCGTGGGATAAACACAAAAGAATCCTGTTTAGAAGGAATGGATCCACAGAATCTTAGCGGAGATTGGGTGGCGACACTGGTAATTGGGAAGCAAAACTGGTGCTGGGGAGACTTCTACGGTCTACGCCCTGATCGTGACTGAATAGATAGGGATGGGCTGGAGTGTAAATTTTAAGGGGCTTCGACGTTAGCTTCAGAACTTTTAGTACGAGAACAGTGTTGGGTAGACTTCTACAGTCTGTGCCCTGAGAATGACAAGGACAAATCAAACTCGGCTATACATATAAAGTATCACATACCATGTAAAATGAGTTTATCTTGTTGGGTAGACTGGATGGACTGTACAGATCTTTATCTGCCGTCATTTACTATGTTACTATGAATATCTGGTTATAAGTTAACCACTAAAGCTTATACAGTTAAGTGCAATATTCAGCCCTTGATCTCATAAGCTGAACTGCTTAAAGAAAGGACTGCTACTTATGTGTAATTTATGCAGTTAGCTTATATGGTCAAGGGCTGAATATCAGCACTTAACTGGTTTCAGGATACTTGAGGAACTGAACTCCCGCTGAACAACAGGCAGGAGGAGCTTTGGAGACTAGCAGTAGAATTTCAGTGCCATTTCCATCAGGCACTGAGGTGGTCAGCTGCCAACATCATCGGGGTCTTCCCCTAACTCTCTACGAGGTCTGCACCTTTTCAGGAAGAGAAGTTTGCTGGTTGGCAATGTGTATTTGAGGAGCTGAACTCCCACCAAACAACAGACGAGGGAAGCTTTGGAGACTAACAGTGACATTGGTACCATTTCCATCAGGCACAGAGATGATCAACTCCCGACAACATTGGGGACTTCCTCTAACAGTGTAAAAGGCCGTCACCCTTGTGGCACGTGGCCACAGGGCACAGCTGAAGAGGCACGCCCTGCCTTTTGAGAGCCCCTTGGAGCATGGCTGAAGAGGCACGCCCTGCCACTTGAGAGCTCCTTGGAGCACCAAGGAATGACTGTTTTGGGTTTTGATTTGATTTTGTTTCAACTTGGGGAAGCGTAAGGGTGTAGTTAAGCCAAAAGTCTCCACTCCAACTTTGGTTGGCCCATTGGATAAGCGACAGTTTCTCTTGGACAGAAGGAATCATCTGGGGCACAGCTACCTTTACCCACTGAAGTTTCTTTAAGTCCCTCAGAAAGGACTCCTCCCCCCTTCCATCTGTTCGGATATCTGAAGAGGTTTCCCAATGTCTACAGGGGTTACAAGAGAAGGTAACAACTGAAGTACAAACTCTTACCTTTACTAGAATTC
This sequence comes from Microcaecilia unicolor, assembly GCF_901765095.1. Lineage (NCBI taxonomy): Eukaryota > Metazoa > Chordata > Amphibia > Gymnophiona > Siphonopidae > Microcaecilia > Microcaecilia unicolor. The sequence goes on along the minus strand of NC_044035.1, from coordinate 344,410,594 downwards.
CTGGAATAATTCGGGTAGCAGACTCTCAGATAGAAGCCCTTTCATTGGATACAGCAAAGGAAGTTACCTTAAAAGATATTTGGCTTTTGAATTCTCGTATGGAAGGGATGTTTAAAATAAGTCATCGCTCAGATTGTTTCCTTCTGTAAACAGGTGGTAGATAAGTTAATTAACGTGGATGGTAACTTAGGGGGGGGGGGGTCTTTTACTAAAGTGCGTAGTTTTTAGCTCGCGCTACAAATCAGCCCAATCTTGGCTCAGGCCCACCCAGCTGCAGCGCCACACTGTTCTCTTCTCCTCTCTCCTCCGCAGTGTCCCGGCATCTGCACTCCGCTCTCTGAACCCCTTCCGGTGTCAGTACAGGTGTCCTTGGCGCCTGCAGTGATTCATTCTCGCTGCTTGACCGGCCCCGCAGGCTTCCATCTGCCGCATTCTGTCAGACATGAAACAGGCAATGACATCAGCGAGGGTGGGACATGGCAGATGGAAGCCTATGGGGTTGGTGCAAACAGTGAGAATGAATCGCTGCAGGTGCCAGGGACGGAGTTCAGAGACAGAAGCTCAGATGCCAGGATGCTGCATAGGAGAGGGAGAAGATGTGGGGTAGGTGAAAAAAAAAACTCTCTTATGTTCTTACAAAATATCTCCGGGAAGATATTTGTGGTGTGTGGGTGGGGGGTGGGGGAGGGGGCACGTGGAATGGCCCATCCAATATATCGAGTCTGGCTACGCCTTTGGATTGAGAACGTCAGTTCCCTAATGCATCCTATATAATAATTCTCACCTCCAATGTTCTGTGCCTGGGACCGTAGCTCCCTAGGCTGGAGGTGGTCTGCTAGGCAGACACGCACTGACGTCACCGACGTCATGACAGCTGATTCCAAGGCAAGGGGAGGAGTAGGGAAACACGTGCAGCGTGTTTCCCTACTCCTCCCCCTGCCTCGGAATCATCTGTTACCCCCCGCGCTATGGCCCCCTCGACCCCCCCCCCCCCCGGACCGCCGAAAACGCATGCACGCAGAGGAACTTACAGAGAAGATGAGGAAGGAACGCGAAAGGCACAACAACACTTCGGCTGACGGGGGTTTGGGTCCCCCGTCAGCAAAGGTAGTACACAACGGAGGCGGGGGGGGGGGGGGGGGGGGCGACAGGTTCGCCGAAGGGGGGGGGGCGAGGGGGCCGTAGCGTGGGGGGGGGGAGGAATTGCCTGCCTAGGGCCCGTTTCCTTGCCTTCAGAAACGGGCCTTTATTACTAGTCTTGTATAACTCCGGTGAGGCTTCATTTAGAGTACTGCGTGCAATTCTGGAGGCTGCACCTACAGAAAGATATAAACAGGAAGGAGTCGGTTTAGAGGGCGGCTACAAAATTGGTAAGCGGTCTCCGTAATAAAACATATAAGGACAGGCTTATGAACCTTAACATGTATACGCTGGAGGAGAGGTGAGAGAGAAGGGATATATGTTTAAATACCTCAGTGGCGTTAATGTACAGGAGGTGAGCCTTTTTCAAATGAAGGAAAACTCTGGAATGAGAGGACACAGGATGAAGTTAAGAGGAAATAGACTTAGGAGGAATTTAACAAAATACTCTTTCACGGAAAGGCTGGTGGATGCTTGAAATGACCTTCCAGCAGAGTTCATGGAGGAGAGTGGAGGAGTGGCCTAGTGGTTAGGGTGGTGGACTCTGGTCCTGGGGAACTGAGGAACTGAGTTCGATTCCCACTTCAGGCACAGGCAGCTCCTTGTGACTCTGGGCAAGTCACTTAACCCTCCATTGCCCCATGTAAGCCGCATTGACCCTGCCATGAGTGGGAAAGCGCAGGGTACAAATGTAACAAAAATAAAATAGATACTATTGGAGATTCTACATGGAATGTTGCTATTCCACTAGCAACATTCCATGTAGAAGCCTGCGCGGCCACATTGGTGATCTGCAAGGGCTGACTTCTACATGGAATGTTGCTAGTGGAATAGCAACATTCCATGTAGAATCTCAAACAGTAGCAACAGTGGAGGAGTGGCCTAGTGGTTAGGGTGGTGGACTTTGGTCCTGAGGAACTGAGGAACTGAGTTCGATTCCCACTTCAGGCACAGGCAGCTCCTTGTGACTCTGGGCAAGTCACTTAACCCTCCATTGTCCCATGTAAGCCGGATTGAGCCTGCCATGGGTGGAAAAGCGCGGGGTACAAATGTAACAAAAAAAAAAAAAAGCACTGTGTCAGAATTTAAGAAAGCATGGGACAGGCACCTGGGATCCCTTAGGAAAAGGAGGAGTTAGTGGCAGTGGCGTAGCAAGGACGGGGCGGTCCACCCCGGGTGCACGCTGCTGGGGGGGGGGGGGGGGGTGTCGGCTCCGCTGGTTCCCTGCTCCCTCTGCCCCAGAACAGGTTACTTCCTGTTCCGTGGCAGAGGAAGCAGGGAACCAGCGGAACCGACACCCCCCAGCGGCGTGCACATGGCAGGCAAGAATGCACTCGGGGGGGGGTTGGGTGATGCGCTGAGGGGGTGTCCTGTTGCACCCGGGAGGGGTGCACAGCAGCGAACTGCCCCGGGTGGCAGCCGCCCTCGCTACGCCACTGGTTAGTGCTTACTGAGGACGGGCAGACTGGGTGGGCCATTTGACCCTTATCTGCCCTCATGTTTCTATGTTTTTATCTCAATCAGTAAAAATGTAAAAACACAAGCAAGAAGTTTATTGGGGTCATTTTGATTCTCCTGGTTTTTGCATGGAGACAGTGTAGTCAGGCTAGCTGTTAGGAGGTTTGTCTCTGTAAATCAGGGGATAAGACTAAGCCTTAGACAAAAATCTCTTCATCATCTGAAAATCGAAGTACAGGAACAGTACAGCTGGTAAATCCATGGCTGATAGCAGTGCTTACTTGACTTCAAGTACATTTGGAGCAGAACAGATGCATTTTGCAGTGAGCCAAAGCAAACTATGATATTATTTCATTTAATTTTCAGGTAAGGCAAGTAGTACACAACAATTCTACGTGTTTAAGATAAATCATTTTCAAAAAAAGGGGAGGAAAAAGGACTTCTGAGCTTCTGAAGTCCTTTTTTGAAAATGATTTATCTTAAACACTTAGAATTGTTGTATACTACTGTCAGACCTGTGAGTTCTTGTACCAAGTAGAGCGCTGCTGAGCCCGGTACTCGGACAAGGTTCTGCTTTGCAGCCGGACAACCCCGGGCTTCACCTGCGCTGACTGCCGTTCCCCAGAGGTTGAGCCCCTAGGTGCGGGTGGCCTGAAGGCAGTGGTGTGCTGGAGCAGGCTCTCAAGAGCCGGTTGTAAAGTTTTTAAGAATTTTGGGAGCCAGTTGTTAAATTAGGGCCCTCCATGTCTACTTTAACACCTGGCTCCCAAAATGTGGGCTTGGGCCCCCTGCTGAATTATCTTTTACTTTGCTGGTGAGGATGCTGAGCCCTGCCAGCCAAGTAAACAGACTACTGCTGCTCCCCACTCCTTGTTTCCAGCTCTGGGCAGCAGGCTGGGACTTCTCGAGCATGTGAGAGAAGTTCCAGCATGCTGCTCTCACAGGCTCGCAAGAGCCGGTTGTAAAGTTTTTAAGAATTTTGGGAGCCAGTTGTTAAATTAGGGCCCTCCATGTCTACTTTAACACCTGGCTCCCAAAATGTGGGCTTGGGCCCCCTGCTGAATTATCTTTTACTTTGCTGGTGAGGATGCTGAGCCCTGCCAGCCAAGTAAACAGACTACTGCTGCTCCCCACTCCTTGTTTCCAGCTCTGGGCAGCAGGCTGGGACTTCTCGAGCATGTGAGAGAAGTTCCAGCATGCTGCTCAGAGCAAGACGTTGGGAGTGGTGGCAGTCCATTTATTGGCTGCCAGCAAAGGTATGCCTAGTGTGCCCGCACAAAGGGAGGGAGGAGAGAGAGGCAAGTGTTGCTCCCCCACCACACATACCACTCCTGGTCCTCCCGACTGCAGAGCTGGCTACGTCCGGAGAAATAGCCTGTTGTTAAAAATTTACCAGCACACCCCTGCCTGCAGGGC